>NW_024538003.1:0-16238 GCF_016628075.1 Suillus paluster
CATGCTACATTTCCTTCCAACAAAGGTGTCCACGCTGTCGCGCAGAGAGAACAAAGTGCTACAGGCACGTCCTTCCAAGGACCGGTAGGTATGCCATCGAAAGGGAAATGAAACGTCTCGAAAGGAGACTTGTACTCCATGCACAAGATCGAATGGGCCAGACGCATCACGACGCCATACTCAAATCACTTCAAGACGTCCACGCGAACTATGCCCATACCAAGAAGTGCGCACAACGGACAGGTATACTATATTCATGATGTATGCTTAATTCCTCCTAGCATGACGTCGGCCGAGAGAGAACAAAGTGCTATAGGCGCGTCATTCCGGTAGGTATGACAGGATATTGATCGTCTGTGAGGAGGGAAATGAAGTCTCGGGTCTTTTGTCGGCATCCTCTTGACTCGAGACCTAGGCTCTATCTCTATTGACAGCTGCGGCGAGGGAAATGAAAAGTCTCGAACCCCTTAAAGGAGTTCAAGACTCGACACGCCATGATGAGTGCAACGAAGCGTCTCGGACTCCCGTAAAGGAGCCTTTGACTCGATCGACGGGCTAACAAGATAGAATACTCCGCGGAGGTCAGTATACACATTATATGCCCATACCAAGAAGTGCGCACAACGGACAGGTATGCTTAATTCATCCTAGCAAGACGTCGGCCGAGAGAGAACAAAGTGCTATAGGCGGTCATTCCAAGGACCGGTGGGTATGACATGATATTGATCGTCTAAGGAGGGGAAACGAAGCCCCCGATCTTTTGTCGGCATCCTCTTGGCTCAAGACTAGGCTCCATCTCTATTGACAACTATGGCGAGGGAAATGAAAAGTCTCGAACCCCTTAAAGGAGCTCAAGACTCGACACGCCATGATGAGTGCAACGAAGCGTCTCGGACCCCCGTAAAGGAGCCTTTGACTAGATCGACAGGCTAACAAGATAGAATACTCCGCGGAGGTCAGTATACACATTATGTTCCTCCCTCCAAGATGTCCACGCTACCGATGTGTTATTCCCAGGACCTGTAGGTATGAGATTGAAAAAGAAATTCAAAGGAAGCGTTCTCAGACCCCCCCAAAAGAGACTCGCAGTCCATCGATAATCCACGATGATGGAAATAAATGAAGCGTCTCGGGCCCCTTGAAGGAAACTTGTACTACATCCAAGATCGAATGGGCCAGACGCATCGTAACAGAACACGGCATGTTCAAATGGAGCCCTTTCAAGACGTCCACGCAATCTATGCCAAAGAATGCGCGCACGGAAGCTATTATACTTATAACCCACTATAGACGTTCACAACTACCCTCGCCGAGAGAGTACAATGTCCTACAAGCCCGTCGTTCTCAGGACCGGCATGACGTCAATTTCTTTTTCTTTTTTCGCAGCGAGGGAAATGAAGTGTCGCTGAAACAAAGAAACTCGCACTGGCAAATATTGACTACCCACGGTGGGAATGATTAATGAAGTCTCGGGTGCTTTAAAAGGATGCGTGGACTTCATCGACAAGTTGGAGGGCGACAGGCATCGTGACGAAGCTATACACCATGCTCAAATGCCTCTCATCCAAGACGTCCACGCGATACATGCCAAGAGCACAATACGCAACATGGACCGGTAGGTATGTTGTTGATCATCCGCACAATGGAGATGAAGCGTCTCGGACTACTTCAAGGAGACTCATACTCCATCAACAAGCACAGCCAAACAGACAAAATAGTCGAGAGGCATTGCGACGGGGGTGTTCGAATGCCCAAATGCCTCCCATCCACGCAGAGAGCACAATGTGCTACAGGTGCATCGTTTCCAGGACTCGGACTCGAATTGTATTGAATGATACGTCATTATAGGACGGAAGTGAAGCGTCTCGAACGACTCAAAGGAGACTCAGACTCTATAGACAACCCAACATAGCATTGCCGACTGCGCATCGGGAAAGCACGGGTAACGGAACGCAACTACCTAACATGCCGAAGGCTCATCGACATCCCGCATATGCATCCGTTCCGTTGCACTGACGTCTCTGTGACCCTCAACCACTCCGGGAAAGGACGGGTAACGGAACGCAACTACCCAACATGCCGAAGGCTCATCGACATCCCGCATATGCATCCGTTCCGTCGCGCTGACGTCTCTGTGACCCTCAACCGCTCCGTGCATCCGAATACATTCGGGTTTGTGTAGTAAACGACAAACGTAAGTATGAACGACTCGTATCATACTCGTTGCGATTCCAACTAATTTCAAAAGTGTCCATTGATATTATAGAACGGATTCTCTTGGGATGTGTATATCTTTGATGCGTGCGGTCTCCTTTGATTTGCTTTGTCCGACGTTTTGGCTTTATGTATTGTTGTAGCCATAACAGCCAAGTATATATCACATGTAGCGATTGACACTGGAGAATGGGATGGGACAGGATCCGACGTGCTGTAACTTCTAAGCGTTTTTGTGTTTGTGGAGCCGGCGGTACGGTATCAAAGAGAGGGGTGCGACGTGCGACGGCCCTCATGAGGCTGCTATTAAAGTATACCTTTAATTGCTTGGAAACGTCGACGAATACCAGTCACGTCTGCCCACATGAACTCGAAGGTCCGAGGATGATAAACCCTTTTTTAACGGACACAAACTCCAAGGCCCAGGCAAGGGTTGTAAGAAACTCAGCGCACGTCACGCCTCATTCCCGTGCCATGGGGGTATTTGCCCCTTGTATACGATCGATCGAGAATGAAAGAGTCTGGCAGCTCAGTACTCCGACTCACTGATCATGATCAAAAAAAATCAAGCGCCTGACTCAAAGTCCAGAACTCCAAACACCCGCCGGCGCGCCATTACCGTTCCAAGAAACTCCGCAATCAGTTGCACCGTCCCAGATCCCCGGTCGTTCCATTCCAACTTCCAAAAATGCGCTTTAATCAATAGTGATAATGTGATAGCATTAGTAGATACACGAAGATCCCGATTCCCCCAATTCCGGGCTATCGATATGAAATCAGCTGTCAATTTGATGTTTTGGCAATGGAAACATGCGATTCCGAAAGCCACCGGGACCACGGTCCATAACGGGCCACGCTTTGCGCCGGACCGATGCTGCTGAATGAATTCCAAGGTTCTTTGGGCACGATATTATTGCGCACTCGTTTGGACACGCGGCAGCGGCTGTTGTCCAAGAGATGGTAAACGCAGTACTTGCTTTCAGTACACAACCCCCATCAGCCGCATGTATTGTGTATTTGTCGTGGAGCGTAGAAATGAAGATCGACCAGGATCTTGGTGCGTGGCCTTATCAATGTCATATTCGTGTCAAAAAGAGAAAGCAGAATCGGGGGTCTAGAACAGTCTGGAACTGGCAGCGACCGCCGGCCCTTGGATGCAAAAGGCGATAAGAAGTTCGTCGACCGATGACGGGGATTAAGGATTTGTTCAGGTGATTATGATCGTAACATCGCCAGTCCCCAACACCCATGGGCAGCGTAATCTCATAGCGGCGCCTGTGCGAAATCAACAGCTGGGCTGATCACCCTTTACCAGGGACTGTGATTATAGCGAAATATAAGGGAAATAAACGGTGACACGTATCCTAAATTCTACTCAGCCGAAGCGCCATGTTTGTACGCCTTGGCCAACTGACGATACCGCACGCTGCTCCTATTTTGTTGGCAGTCACGAGCGTACAAGGTAGTGACGTAGAGAACATTGACTGCGTCCAGGCGCCACTCATCGCACCAAATGCCTAGCTTGAGCATATAGCGCTAAGGTTCCAACTCATCATGTTCACAGCTGACGACCTCTTTCCACTTGTCATCAGGCTCATCAGGGAAACGAAGGACACATCGTCCGAAATCGACGAGGAGCGCACGTCTAGAACCGTTGTTGGGAAACGAGGATATTGTCGCATTTGGGCATATGTAACGCCACATGATCCGATGTTATCCATATGATCCGAGGGAGCTTACGGCCTCGACTACCTCATAGTACGCAGAACCAGGAACAGAATGAAGATCCGGAGTGTTTTCAAGCGTCGCTTAGAATGTGCTCCATGAGAAGCACCCCGGGAGATATGGGCGCGACCTTTACCGTGGCCAGGAACGACCCGACCCGAAGCGTAGAGCAGGGGGATGCCGGAACCCTGAAGGGTGGCAAGGCGTCTGTACCCCTCAACTTCGTCTCTGAACGACTCTTCATACTCGCGGTACTTCCCATAAGGTGAGATTAAAGGAATTTCTCTGGTCTAGGACATAGTCATCTTCCTGCTCGCCGCACGCGATAGCAGTACGGTGGCCGGCGGCAGCTTTCTCATTGGGACCGTCGGACATCGGGGTCTTTGGAATGGCTCTGTCCGTCAGTAGTCGAAACGAGGATCATGGAGTTTCGCTATGACATAATGAGGAAGGCCGGCGGGGGCGTCCTCGATATCAACAAGTAAGACCTAGGATTTGGTGAAAGGGGTAAAGGCCTTGCGGATGAGAGCGGTGAAGATGAATGAGGGTTTATCGTCATTGGAGGCGACCTCCTAGTGCGTAAGGCTTCTTACAAGTTGAAGCAAGTCACCATAATCGACGGAAATGCTAAGGGTTCTATGACGGCGGGAAGTGGACAGCACAGCATGACATCAGACAATTCGAGTGACTACGAACGCTTACATGACGTCAACTCGTCTCGTACTTTTCGTCTAGACTATCTAGAAAAAAAAATCTCGCCCAAGTGTATATAGTAAAGCTTGCTATATACCCTTGGGCGAGCTTTTTTTCTACCTTGCCCTCGAAATGTCTCACTCAAAAATCACCGACGTTGATGTGCGTTTTTCTTATGTAGATTTCTCTGTTCTTGCATAAGAAATTTGCGTCAAGTGGCTGACAGTACTACTGTTGATCAGCATGCCGACATGGACGCTTTGCAAGACTTACGAGCAGCTGAAAAAGGGCGGTAAAGGACCCTTCCCAATCGCTCGCAAGCACCTCTACCACCCTTTTTCAGCATCACGCTGGACCCGCTTCCAAGCAGTACCAGACTCGGAGAGTCAGAGGAGCCAGGAAGTGCGGAGCTCTTAGCAGCTCTCCGTCCATCATGCGGTGTTGGTCGCAATATCCTATTATCCACTGCCGTCACGGAAACTGCTGACATGTTAAAACGCAGAGAAGGCTGACTTGACATACCCCGGCCTATGCATTCTCTTCTTTTCGAATTATGGTCAAGTTTCCAAAGGCACAACTAGATTCCCTAATGTTCCCTAATGTTACAGTACATGGCAGCGTGGTATACCACGGACTAGACAATCATGCAAGTAGCCAGGACATACACTACCTCAGGCCTCAGCATCAGGTGAAGTACTTAGCACATGTAATATGGCAAGTGTATCCCAGTTCAAATAATGGTTTCGCGCTCCTGTATTCACGATAGTACATGTGCATTATCCGTATGCGAGTTCTCCTGAAGTTGTGAACCTAACCACATAGTACCGTTGAACACTAGTACTTGAATGCCGGAGTTTTTCGATTCCCAAACTCACGAATTGTACCCTTTGTCAATGAGTTACTGGAATCAATATCAACATTTGATCTCTTTCCTCGCTCTCTCACTTCATGAACAAGCCAGTTGTCCGTTGCTCCGTCAATGCCAGTCAGCGCGACCAGAGAATGGATGTATGCTTCGCCAAGCCATCCGGGACCGTGCACAGACCACTAACATTTATAATTTCCTCAGAACACTCACTGAGAACAAGGGCAAGCCCTCGCCTGACCTCAGGCTCATCTGTCAAGGACGCACGCGTGAGTGTCGTTAATTCGTGCACGGTGCTGCGGCTCATGCATCAGTATGATGCATCCGTGATGCATTCAATGCATCAAGGCACGGAAACTGTATCCAATAAATTGTACAGTCACGTCAAGAATCTTCTCGCACATGAATTGACAGACAGCATGACATTTAAACCGGACAGAACCCTCTCACTAAAGTAGGTGTGGTGGATTATGCATCCAGATCATCGTCGTCTGGTTCTTGTAGTTTGGAACTTGGATGTTTCGCGACGTAACCGCCTGGGGTGCATGTTAGTATGTTTGGATAAATAGAGTATCTTGAGAATGGGGGCGCCAACGTACCTGCTCGCCCTCTCTTTTTCGACTTCTCTCCTCTCTACTTCTTCTGCGGTGAGGACCTCGAATCTTGTTCTAAACTCTTCGGCTTCCGTCCATTCCCTCCATACGCTCTGTAAGACCTTTGGTCCCTTCGTGCGCCCCCAACCCATACCGAGCCCCGTCTTGTCCTTCATCCCCTCAGCCTCCTTGTCCCCACCAATGACGCCCCATTCAATAGCGTCCTTCTTATGCTTTATAAGCTCTTCATGGATCGCATGTGATATAAGTGGCACCGCCTCCCCTGATAAACCCAGCTCATTACAAAGTTGGGAAGCGAATGCTTCAGGTGTCAGTGGCGAGAGCAAGTCCCACTCTATATGGTCCAGTAGATGATGTGCTGCTATTTGCACGTCGATCTGGAAAAAAAGCGTCAGTAAAGCAACTAAATTCGTTATCGATAAGAAAACTCGACGCACGCTTAAGATAACACGACATTCAGGAACCTCATCGCCACCTTCAACATGCGGATCCAAATCCATGGCACGGTCTACGCCGATATCCATCGATGCCACGCCTTCGTGATCTTCGAGCTGCGCACGAATTTGATTGGCGACTGTCTCCACCCATGGAACGGTAGGCAGATCGAGGTCTGCGCAAAATACTTTTGCGAATGATTCTGGTTTGATGAGGGTCTCGTTCAAGTTCCAAACGAAGCAGTCTCGTATTCGCAGAGTGTCTGTTTCAAATTCGACCCGAATAGGTACTAGAGAGGCGCGTATTTGTGCTTGTGCGTGAAGCATATCCGGCGGACTAAGATGTACGTGCACTTTGTTATTTGTTAGATGATCCAATAGTGGCAGAAGTACGCACGGATATTCATGTGCAGTTGGAGCGACGGGCTTTCCTTTGATAAATCGACTTGGGGGGATCATGCCTAAATAACTCTGATCCAACTCTCCCTTGTCATTGTGCATCGGTGTTGAACGCCGCGCTGGTGGTTGTGGCTGAGGCGTGGACATCCCACTCCCCGAGTGAAAAACCGACATGCCAGTTCCCATTCTCCGTGTCCTCAAAGTCGTTCTCATACCACCACTAGCCACAAAGTCTGAATCGTCAGATTCAATAGCACCGGCATCAGGGAACTCGTCGCCAGAGGCTGGTTCGGCGTAGTTAATCATGCCTCCACGACGGGTGGAGGCTCTTGTGTTTCCTGCTGCTGCAGAGGGCTGCGTGAGTATTGGCTGGACGAGGAGGGTCGTCCCTGTGCGTAGGCGGGAGGCGTATGTGGAGTGGAGAGCTTGGGGGACTACTGGAAGTGGATGACGGGGTGGGTTAGGCGGAAGAGGAGGTGCGACTGGTACGGGTGCGACTGGCGGTGGGGGCGGTTGGTATACGGGCGTCACGACGGTCGGTGGTGGTGGTGGTGGGGCGGTGTTCTTTGCGGTGCGATGACGGGCGCGGGTAGCCTTGTTCGGATTTGTTGTTGACCAGGTGTGGACATTTTTAAGGTAAGCTGGCTCGAGTAATTAGTGAGGAGGAATGGACGAGACGACGAAACAAACCTTTGGAAGTTGATTGTTGGGGTGCGGGGGAGACGTAGTGCTGAAACTGGTTTGTAGGGTTGTTGGCTGCATTGGAGAGCTGCGTGATGGTTTGTCGCAGCTGTAAATCTGTAAGGTTCGTCATGTTTGTCGGGTAAGCCGTCGAGGAGGTCGCTTTAGATGCTTCAGCCATCCTTTGACTGGTTAACGATTGCAATTGCTTTTTATCTGACTTTAATTTTGGTCAACCGATATAACAGAAAGTTCGAACCTAGTAGAGTTGAGAAACCGAATGGAGTTCGTATACACCAAGCCTGTGGCGTATCAGTCTAAGAAAAGTCGCGTTTCTTACATAATCATGAACTTTGGATCGAGGATCATGATGTCATTTCACTGCCAGATCTATAAAGTATCCCGTCCAATTCCAACTCGCTGACCCCCACCATACCGTCAATATGTCTTCCCCACATCACGATGAGAAGTCACCCAAAGATGATGCACCCCGGTCTCCTTCCAAGGTAGCCAGAGTCAACACTGCACCCCAGCAAGGTACCTTTATTCCATGATCCTCGCTTGTACCTAAATCTCTTCTAGCTTCCACTTCACCTGGTGATGGCGGACGTATTCCCGCGGACCAGATTCGTCTCCCATCCGAGGTTGACCGCAATGATCCCAACATCAACGTAGTTGAGCTTCCAGCGGAGAAAAAGCAGCCGCTTTCCTTCAAAGAACAAGTGTTTGGTGAGTACAGTTCATGTAACTCAGGCATATAAATTGACCCGCCGGTAGGTTATGCCCAGGTATGATACCGTGGTCCGTGTAACTTGTATTATTAATCACCTTTCACGCAACGCACTCAGGTCATCCGCGGAACAGTCAGTGACTTAGTTATCTTCTAATATGTTTGATTGATTTGTCTCTACAGACTCTTGGTAAACCAGACGTCAAGGAGCACGGGGAGCAAGTCCTGCGAGGTGAAGAAAGCCTGCCGAAACGCCGAGGTTCGACTTCGGACTGATACCCTCCTATGTCAATGAACCTGGCCTTTACTCACGCTCCATTCCTGTTACTTGTACTTTTTACTCCGTTCCTATCACTCGTATTCCTAGTCACTGATCACCGTAGCCCTATGTACAGTAGGACTTTCAGGGGAACATAAATTACGTATTGAGTCCATCAAATTGCCATCTTCGCAATTGCCGAACTTCCTTCGTCCATACAAAGTTCAATTGTGGCGCTGTTGTCACAAAGGCTAATTCAAATAGCCAAAAACCCCTTTCAATTGCAACAGACAAGGACCAGACAGGACCGTACTCTTCCGTTGCATTCAGTAGGCGGAAACGCACGGAATCTATAGCCCTTTGATTGGAGTACTCTTAACTCCACTGCACACTGGACAACCGTACCATCATGTTCACCAGTAACACATCACCCGTCGAAACTCCTAGTTCGCCCGTCTTCAATGAAAAACATATCGAAGAATCTCCACCGTCTTCCCCGGTGCACATCGCCAACCCAGTCATCTCAAGTGCGGAGTTTGTCCTCGAAGTAAGTTTTCGTGACCAGCGGCCGTTCGCCCAGAAGCTCTTTTGATTGACGATGACCACACCAGCAAACAAATGTCGTCAAAATTAATAACGACGCGGTCAAAAAAGCCGCCCAATACGTCAGTCCAAATCTTGATGTAACCTGAGGGCTTCAGGTATCTGACCGAGTCGCGCAGATTTTGCGAAAACTCTCCTCCGAGTCTTATACTCCTCGCACATGGCGCACGCATCCCTTGCACATATTCCCTCCGGAGCCATATGACCCTGACGATATAGTCACGGGTGCATGTCTGAACTGGATATTTCTCATATCCTCTCTGAATTTCAGTTTTTGGTCTGAAAAAGAAGGCCAGCCAGACCGCTACGGCGTCGAATGGCGAACTAGCTGGGGAAGCGAAACGACAACAGTCCACACCGGGTACTGGAGTCTAGTAGCTGCTCTGAATCGAGGTGAGCAATCTGTCAACTTTTTTCTTTCTTTTTTTCCTTGGTTTTTTTTCTCCGAGTCCGAATGTACGCTGACCCGTGATTGTTAGCACTGGAGGAGGGTATACCCATCATCGATCCCAGATTTTATTCCTCAGAGACACTGTGCCCAGACTCGCTGATAGCTCACGTATTCCGTGCTGCACCTCAATCCACTGAACCAGTGCCCCTTTTCAATGAGCGCTTAGCGATCATGCGCGAAGTAGGCACCATACTATGTAACGTAAGCTTTTCCCTATATGTATGCATTCTGGTGTTTATAGCCGCACAGGAATTCGGGGGATCGTACCTAGGGTTTCTTGATGCCTTCCAAAGAAGACACAGCAATCAAGGCACGGCCCTTGACCTCGTCCAATTCGTCACGGACTCCTTCCCGAGTTTTAGAGACGAACAACTGTTCAACGGACGGCGAGGCAAGTCAATATCCTAGTGTCCACTGGCATCAAGTCAGCAAGACTGACGTCCTTGCTCTCCAGTATGTTTCTGGAAGCGGCCCCAAATCCTAGTCGCAGAAACCTGGGCAGCTTTCTACCCTGAAAATGCACACACCCCACACCCCATCTTCCCCGGACTCTCCGGACCCCTCATAAGCGACCTAACGATGTTCGCAGACTACCGCGTTCCTCAAATCCTACACCACCTCCGCATCCTCACCTATCCTGCATCTCTGATCCGCAAACTGCGCAACGGCACGGAACTCGGTCTCGGATCGAAAGAAGAAATGAGCTTGCGTGCTGCGAGCATCATCGCTGTGGAGCAGATCCGAAATGAGATAATCTCTTGTGAATCAAACTGGGAAGCGAGCAGTGTGCTGATCGATTTCTATCTTTGGGATCTTGCAAAAAAACTGGAAAGAGGAGAAGAGCGCATTGACGGGATTGACACGGATGATATCGAGCCTGCGCACAGAACGAGGAGTATATGGTACTAAGCTTTTGGTTTCATCAATAGACATAGACATAGATATAAACTTCACTTATCTTCGGTTTCTTTTCCCCCTTTCCCCGGTGGAATCGGTCGTTACTCTAGATGCGGTTAGATCTTTGGCTCGCCTATCTCACATTTAAAAATTCGCAATGACGACGCTTTGACTGATTACACATGAAATCAGCTTGCTCCACAGCCGAGGCTCGATCTTCTTGATGGCACGCCGTCGAAGTTTTGATCTAAACCACACCGACGTACCATTCTGATGAACCCAAATGGCGCGGGTTTCTGTACTTCGTGAGCTGTTTCGCAATGTCGGGGTGAAGCAGCTTATTCGAGTGGAAATGGGGAAGGAACACCGACAGTTTGAACCCTACCTTGGTTGTCACGTACGCGTGGAATTATGGACATTTCCGCCAGTCCGTCAACACCGTACGTATGGAGTGTATGACGCAAGAAATAGACTTAGCTAGCGATATCGTTAGTGCGTGCTCTACGATACGTAAATGAAACTGATGCGATTCTAGCGCGATCGTGATAAACCAAAGTTCTCCATGACATCATGAGTCGTAGCCGAGTTGTGGAGCATCACCGAGTTCATCCGAGGAAGATATCGATGGAGGACCATATCGTCTGCTATATACGGCCAAGCCCGATCCTGAGCAGGGGTCCGTTGCAAGCCGGATAGGAACCGCGAGTCGCAGTTCCTTGAAAGCTGATTTGGAATGTTCAGGCGGAGTCATGGTCAGGACTATACAATCCTTCATGAATAGGTTTTAGCTGAGGCTATAAACAGAAAGCAAGCGCCTACCTTGATAGAAAAGCCGCCAGCCTTGAAACCCCCGATCTTGATGTCAGGACTGATGTAAATCTCTCCTGAGAAGGCGACCCAGAGTGGACCATCACCCTGATTGGAATCACGTCAATCGTCAAGTGATCTTTGGCAGATGCACTATATGACATACTGCGTGTCTGAAGGCACCTTCGCCAATACAATCAATTCTCCATATGTCAGTGCGTGTGCCAAGTTCGAACGTGTTGCTGTCGAGCAGCTGTATTAAGCATGTAATCAAACAGAGATGGTTGAAAGAACCAACCGGACATCAACAGTCGTCTGCCTCAGCAACTGTATTCTTGTGCGCTGCTTTTTCGGAGACGTGGCTACCATCGGTCCCAAAGGCATAAATGCAGCAAGAGACATTGCTGAAGACGAGAACATGATGTGGAAAGGAATGGACTGATTCATACAGAATGTTCGACTGGCTGGGATAAATAACTAATGCCCGAGCACAATCAGGGTTGGGGTGTGCATACAACGCATTCGCAGCATCGACGAACCTTAACCATGATGTCATGTCCTCCCCGATTTGCGTGAATCAAAGTCGGGAAAACCTTCCATTGCGGAGTCTCGATTATTCCCCATTGACCGGGTACCAGAGGTGGTGGTATCGGGGTGGATGGACGAGTGCGAGGAAGGTACTCAAACGGAGTCGATATAGCCCTGTAAACTGTGAAAAGTAAGATCAAGGCGATCGCACCTGGAAACACACCAATCTCCGCCCCACAACAAGGACGACTTGACTGCATGCGGTATGATGTTCGGTTTCACAGCAATGACGCTAATGCTATAATCTACCCTCGCCCGAAATCCAGGTAGGCCCGATAGGTGTGACTCGTGAGTTGGTGGGAGAGGCTACTCGTAATCATTAGGACGCCGTTCAAACTTTGCACCATTCACATACATAGGTTTTTCCGCCGTCTGAGAAAGTAGTTGGGAGAGGAAGACAGAATGAAAGAGAACGAGGGCATGGCGCTTCGTAAATCCTGTCCTTGACCCAAAGAATACTCTTATTGAGACATAGTTTGCAATTCGTCGTCCCGCCTTCAGCTGATTCTTCCAGCATGAGGGTACCTTCGATCTAGCGAGACTGTGTCAGAATAAACCCCTATTCATTCGGCTAATCCACCCACTTGAACTTCGACGCTCGTGATACCATCTCGCTTGTGGATGTCGAGAGTGCCCTCCACGGACGCGCCGTAACCGTAGACGGGAAGCGCTGTTTGATCATCTTGGCCTGCAAGCCGAAGACTCACACCACCATTTCTGGTTTGCTTCACAAATTCTCTCGGCGACCGGTTGGGACTTAGACGCGCATCATGAGCTAACCGGTATTCATGAGCCTGGGGAGCGGCGGTATACGTTGGCGAATGAGCCTGTGACGAGGGAGTAGGGTACCCGGGGAGGGTTACAGTTGCGGAGAACATGGTAGTGAATTAGCAACGTCCGGAACCACCATTTTCTTCTCGAGGATCGAGTCCTATGAGTAACGGTCCTGCAGGTCAAAATGACCATGCGGGTCACTGGCTATACTTAACCCAAGCTTCCCACTCCGTTCGGCGTTCACAGCTAAATTACTGTTAGATTCGGTGAAGGTCGCCCGACCATCTTCGATTCTGTCAACATCTACCCTATGTTCTCAATGCTGGTTTCTCGAGCTTTGAAGCAACCACACCTGGCGAACCCAGGACGACAAGTTTTCATGAAATTTGGATGACGAGAAGCGAGAAAGAACGTTTTCATTCTGTGTCTGTAATTGTGGCTGACTTACTCATCCCCACATGGGCATCGGCCGACTCGGCTTAAAATATCCTCCGTGTGCATGGGTTAATATTATTGCCTTTAACTTTAAGTAGCTGTAGCAGCCTCTACCAGCCTGCAGCTTTGTGTACATATATGTATAAGTCGTACACTGTCGTCCACACCCGAGTTTTCACTAGAGAAGTGCCTAAAACCCACCCTTTCCACGAACCCGCGCGATACTCCCCTGGATTCCTTTGACCGTCCCTCTGAATCCAGATCCGACACCAGTAGAGTCCGTAAGTGGGTTACCGTCCTTATCGCGATATATGCCATCTTTCTGTAGTTCGTGCAAATGCGTGTTCTGATTTCCCCGGATGCCATCAAGCCATTCCTGGCAGACTGTAGGATTGTCGATCATAACGTTCACCTCTTGGCTATGATACCACGACTGCGTATCTGAAATTGATAACTTATCAGTGAGTGGCCCGTGGGTTAGAACCAGATATACCCTGGTTTCCGTTGCCTACGATCCCAACCGAATCATCGATGATCATTAGTTTCACCTGGAAGCAGATGAGGGCTCTGCCCAGGAGTTTCATAAAGATAAGACGAACATGGCAGTTTCGTTTCTGTGCGGACGCATTAATGGGCTTGATTTGATCCTTGCCTGTCATAAATGTAAGTAAGTATTTGAAAGACCCCATCGCAGGAGAAGCACATACCAGTATACCAATAGAGCCTGAGTTTCTCTTTCTCCTCGCCCGTTAACTGTGCGAACATTGTTTTGGATACCTCTTCATTCGTGCCTCCTTGTCCAGGAAGTGCCTCTCCACCATCATTAAAGCCCACATCTATATACAAAGTGCACTCAATGCCGCGCCTGACTGCATTCAAGATACCATCAACAACAGGGGCTGCGTTGAAGGTTGGGCTTTGAATGAAAACTTTCCTCTGGGCATATTTCAGCCCTGCAAGCCAGGCTGCATCCTGCGCGTTGTGTAAAGCGCTGTTTTGATTCCCAGGCTTCCCATTCGGTGCACGGTTCACCAACACCATGGGACATTCTCCGTGAGGTGCGTGGAGAATATGTGGGGTGTATTCGTCTGCGGACGATGTAGGCGGCTCATACTGGATACTGGCACGTGTTTCTGGCTGATCTCCGGCATCTGCATAGTGTCAGACTGGGAAGTGGACAAAAATGATGGCTTACTGAGGTGCTCTGTAATCGTCTGATAGGCGCCTGATATGAATGGAATTCTTGCATTTAGAGCCCCCGAAGAGGTAGACTTTTCCTTCCCTTCTTCTCCGTCGTGTAAGCCGCCGGCATCCTGCCCCACGTTATTAAAAAGTTCCGCCCCTTTGCTGCCATCCAGATTCCACGTAGTGGCATATTCATTGTCTATTCCAAACTTGTAGCCTCCCTCAGGCGGCCGATACCGGGTATCGAGCAACGGAAGGGGTGGGTGCATCGGCCTGAACCAGCTAATGAGAGCAGTATCATATAAACTGTCAACGATTGGGCCCTCTAAATGGACCATCATCTCCACGTTAGGACGGTCTTGAATATTGTTCGAATTGAGGAGCGCCATTTTGCGGTCCACGATCAAGAACTTGCAATGGAACGTCCCAAAAACGGGTCTATGATTTGCCAGGATATAGCAATTCGCGTATGAGAGATAACCGGAAGTGCTCACTGATGAAAATTCACTAATTCGAAATCAAGTCCTGGCATATCGCTTCTCTTGGGCAGCTTTATTTCATCACTAGCCATTTCTGCGTCATCGACGAGAAGGTGGCTTTCCCTGAGCATCTTTAAATTTGCACGGTCGTACATCATCTTCACCACGACCTTCTTACCCCTTGTCATCGCTCTGCGCGATAGTTCGACCAAGGCATCGCATATTTTGCTAGCGGACTTGGACGCCTGCCAAAAGTTAGTTGCTAAAAACACTTCCGACTCAGCGCGGACGATGCAATCATAATGATGCTGTATGATATCTGGAATGCTGCTCAAAGCATGAGCGCAAAACGAACAAGGAATAAATGACCATATAATTACACGGAGATGATGCTCAGGTTTACGACACCTCTAGAACCCAGCAACGGGGGCGATACTACGCCAGCCCAAGAATTTGTCTCGAGTACAGCAAGCACGTCACAGTAAATCTTTTTCAAATAATGTGTCAAGGTTACGTGTCGGCACCGCTCCACTCACCTTCAAGAACAAATCGCTTGGCCTACTGCCAAATTTTCCGCACTCGGCGGCACAGTCGAGATCCGCTTGCGTAGGTTCAAGTGACGGCATTGGCTGCGTGTCATTCGCATTGCTACGATCCAGGACGCCCATCAATGTCTCCAGGTATCCTCCGGAGGCTATGGGCTTCTTGTGATGATCTTCATAGAGCGTCTTTACAAGATGCCCTGGCGATGATGTCGGGGAGGCTGCGAGCGCTGTGGTGAGCGTCTCCTGGGAGTGAGTTAGCGAGTATATTTTGTCTGAGATGGTCATTGTGGTATGGGGAAGAGTGTGGAACTGAGCGCAGCATCATGACGAGTCGACAAGGGAATTGGGCGTTAGAACTTGCTCCGATCAAGTAGTAGTAGCCTTTAGTAGCCACTACGCCATGAACCTATTACATCATTTCACGGATGCAATTTGCAGCACTAGCAAAATGATGAAATAATAAACTATTTCATGGACTAGTCATGAACAGCTATATTATGTATAAAGATAAGGTCGCATATATGATACAGCATGAGTACAGATATCTGGAAACTATAATATAAAAACTATAAGTCAGCTTGATAGCACAAAGTAGTAGGTATGTATAAGGAGCGATAAAGAGTGGACAGTATGGATGTGGATAAATATACAGTGCAGTAGTCCAAACACATTGTGATTCGTGAAATTCATGAACGATCAATCCATGGTTCTGTAGCAAGTCGTATAGGGATGATCCGTTGAAGTGACTGGTCGGGTCTCAATGGACCAGGGGGAAGTAGTAAAGACAGTACGATGTAGTCCTGAAATCTCAGTATAAGTTGGGTTCTGGACAGTTAGAAAAGAGATGCCAGCTCACCGTG
>NW_024538004.1:0-16196 GCF_016628075.1 Suillus paluster
TCATGTCGTGCTATCTCTTTGCTGTGCATCTTCTCATCACACCTATGGTCATTAGTAGAGTAGGGACGCAGCACAGGACTACTCTCATCTTTGTGCCTAATCCATTATCTCGTTTATTTCACTACTCGTCAATTTATGTATCACAGCATTTTTTGCCCACCACTCGTCACACTTGCCTGGAGCAGTGATATCAATCAGTACATCTCAGATACTAACATCTAGACCTAGGCCTTCTAGGTGATTTTTTCCAGAGCACTTGGCGCCGCTACACCTACATAGTCCAACATACTTGGCAACAAATGAATCATTCACATCCTTCAGGAACGACACTTCCAATAGCACCTCCAGAGACCCGGACTCCAACCCCACCATCAACATCCCAGAACCATATTGTAACGCCACAACCAATGAACGACAACAATATGGATGGATGGCAATGATAGTCCATACTAAACCCATAAAAATGATTCAACTCAACACTAACCGTTCAAATATAGTCTGCCACGCATTACTCAACAACGCCGTCCGTGATTATGACATCCTGCTCATAACGGAACCATGGTATGGTGACATCGGAAATAACACAAAGGGCCCAGCGTCGTTAACCGGATGGCAACCAATCCTACCATTACCGTCTGTTCCCCCGAATGTCATTCCTCGAGTCATGGCATACATCAAAAACAGACCTGACTTCATGGTTACCCTTCGTTCTGATCTCGCAATGGATGCTGACATACAAATTTTACAGATCAACCAAGGAACACATCCGCCTACAATACTTGTAAATATGTACAACCAGAAAGCAGGCGAGGATCCATTGAACTGGTCAGCAGACCGTCTTTTCAACATCGAACTACCAAACGGAATACCGGTCATCATCTCGGGAGATATGAACCTACACCACCCAATGTGGTCAAACACAGCTGAGAACCCCAATCCTCGTGCAGAAGCTTTCGTTGACTGGCTAACTGACCAGGGATTCATCATGCTAAACGAACGTGGGGCAACAACATACTTCGCACACGACGGTGAATCCTCGTCGGTCTTGGACCTAACATTCATCAACGACAGAGCATACGAACTCGACACGATCAAGGACTGGTCAATCGACTACGGTAAAGCCTACGGATCAGACCACGCAGCGCTCACATGGACACTAGACCATGAACGTGTCCCCATCGAGAATATCACGGCTCAACGATTCAATTGGAAAGATATCGATGAAGACACGATCAAAGCATGGAAAGGAGCGTTCATGAGAGAACTGACGGATAGAGAAGACGCATGGATACCGCTACGTGTTTCAACTCTTCCTAATATTGATGATATTGAAAGAGCTACCACAGCACTACAAGATGCACTGGTGCAAGCAACAGAAAGCTCGGTCCCCATCCGCAAATCTAGTGCACATGCGAAACCATGGTGGACTCCCGACCTCACGCAATCACTCAACCGCATTGCAGAAACTCGTGAAAGGGCTAGACAACATCTCATCGATACAGGTTTTGCTGACCACGACCTTATCCAACAGATCCGCCAACTACGCAATCAGTTCAAACGGAAGACACGCCTTGCTAAACGACAGTGGGCAAACGAGACTCTGGGAAAAGCCACTCCCGATGACGTCTGGAATTTCACTCGATGGCCCAAAGGGATAAGAAACTACCCCACGCCACCACTCAGACGAAACAACGGTCAAAACATGGCAATAACACATGAGGAAAAGTGTGCTACACTACGAGGTGAACTGTTCCAACCGCCCCCGAATCTAGACTTAGCTGCACCAGATTTAGAACAGGACCTCCCGGATGACATCCCATGGGAACCCATAACATATGCCGAAGTGAAGAATGGTATATACCGACCAAATCGCAAAAAAGCTCCTGGACCCAGCCAAATCAACTACATGGCTCTCCGATGGGCCTGGGAGGTTGCATCGGAATATATCTACTTACTAATCTCACGCTGCGCAAATGTAGGCTACCATCCCATCGCCTGGCGACGCACAATCGCAGTAGCCCTGCGCAAGCCCCGAAAACCAGACTATTCGAACCCGAGAGCCTATAGACTAATCCAGCTAGAGGAATGTCTTGGAAAAGTCCTCGAAAGCGTACAGGCAAGTAGATTAGCATATCTCACAGCAAAATATCTGCTGGTACCTTCTTCACAGTTCGGAGGCCGCCCAGGAAGCTCCACAGTCGACGCAGCCCTATCATTCGTTCATGATATCGAAGCAGCCCGTAATCACGGACTTGTCACGTCGTGCATCACATTCGACATCAAAGGATACTTCGACTTCGTCAATCATACACGGCTACTCCGAATACTTCGGGACAAGCACCTACCGCTCCCTATGGTAAAGTGGGTGAAATCCTTCCTCAGCGAACGACAAGCAGCAATCTGCCTGGACGGAGTACTGTCACCATCGGAACCAGTCGAAAACGGTATACCTCAAGGATCCCCAATATCACCGGCCCTTTCGATTATCTGCACAAGCCCACTAAACGAAGCCTACAATGCGAAAACTCGAGCTCGTGAATTACGCCCGGACAAAGCCACACCGACCACATTAGCATGCTACATCGATGATGGAAACTTATATGTCTCCTCTCCATCCTTGGAGAACAATGTCGCAATACTCCGGGAGGAGTTCATTTTTGTGAACAATTGGCTTCGCGAAGCTGGACTGATGGCGGAAATTGACAAATCTGAGCTCATCCATTTCACATGGCGTCGTGCACCGGATCGACCACCTATCCTGCTGCCTAGTGACGAAGGACAGGTGACAATTAACCCCCGTGACTGTATCAAATGGCTTGGTATATATTTCGACTCTAAACTCTCTTTTCGCAGGAATGTATGTGAACTGGCAGGCAAAGCGGAAAATATCGCCCAAGGACTACAAATGCTTGCAAATACGGTAAGAGGTCTCTCGCAATCACTATTGAGAACTGTATACTCGGCTTGTGTCCGCAGTGTAATGACATACGCAAGCCCCGTTTGGTGGACGGGCGTGAAAACCCATGCAAACATGCTTACCCGCGTCCAAAACAAATCCCTTAGACATATCTGTGCCGCTTTCCGAACCACCCCAATAAAGGCCCTAGAAATAGAGACATCAATCCCCCCCATCAACCTCTTCCTCGAACACGCAAACGATAACGCCGCCACTCGACTACTCAAACTCCCCTCGTTCAACCCAATCCTACAGAGACTTGATCAACCCTGGCGACAATTTAACCTCGCTGACCCCCCACCCGCTCTTCCCACCGACAAATACCGTCCTCGCAGCCGCAAACCACCAAAATCGACCAGACTCACCCGTCTGTCAAAACGAGCATCCCCGAACGCGGAACGCATCAACATATTTGCGCTGCCACCTTGGGCAAACACGAAGGAAACGTACCGCGGCCGCCTAACGATCTCGGACAAGCAAAGAGGAGGCAAGAAAGAAGCCGCCAAAGCGCACATACAAACCGCTCGTAATCTACGAACGGAGGACACGCACCTTCTCGTTTACTCAGACGGATCGAAACAATCAGTCAGAGAGGAGGAAAGAGCTGGAGCAGGATGGGCCGGCTATCACAGAGGAAGAGAAGTCTTCTGGGGTCAGGAAGGAATGGGTCCCAAAGCAGAGGTGTATGATGCAGAGATGGTAGCGCTCCTTCGAGCAATATCGCGAGCTATCAGCTTCGCGCAAAATTCCCAGGTGACCCATTTACATTTCTACGTCGATAACAACTCTGTGGTGCAGGCTGCATATGCAGCTGCACCCGGACCCTCACAATACATTGCATTACAGATCAGACGCTCGATCGAAGACTACCTAACCACATCCCCCCTCCATCATGTCCAAATTGCATGGATCCCAGGACATCACAACATCATCGGCAACGAACGTGCCGACGAGCTTGCAAAAGAAGCCACTGGACGTAACGACTCGTACCACTCGACCTATGCAAATGCGCGCCGAAGAAACAAGGAAGGGATCTTGCAGAAATGGACAGAGAGTTGGAATAGAGACGTGGCAGCACAGACTGGACGCTTCGCTCTCGCAAATCGACTCCCACCAACGCTCAAACCCCGCCAACATTTCACTCACACTCCTCGAGAAGTATACGGCCGTCTTATACAATGCCGCACAGGACACGGATTCATGGGAGAATACTACGCTGCATTCGTTCCAACCGAACCCACCCTCTGCCCATGTGGAGAACCACGTCAAACACGAGAACATATCATACGTGACTGCCCACTATTTGCGCGACAACGCATCCATCTGCGTGAGGTATCACACAACATCATACTCAACGAAATTTTGGGTACGGAGAAGGGCATAAAGGCACTAGCGAAGTTTATTCAAGAATCCAGCGCATTCAAGAAGGTCGCACTGGAACGAGAAGGAGACTGGGAAGAAAGGAGAGGGACAGAAGCCTGAGTAAGGGCAAAGAAGGAAGTGACGAGGGAAGGAGGAGACGAGGAGAGATCAGAAGGAGGAGGAAGGAGAGAAAGTGTATCATATTATACTAAGCCTGGACACCAAACGAGCCCACACGCACACCAAAACTCATCAAACGCGGACCGCTTGGCTATTCGTACTATACCTACATCCCTCACCCTGTTACAACACTCCCCAGCACAGCCCTAACAGGGCACCGCGTCTTAACAGCTCACTTTGTTTGTTGCGGTATATAAATATAGAATTTTTCTCTCTCTCTCTCAGGAACGACACTCAGAGGTGCGGTCCGGGGAACGACATACACCAGATATGGACAGGTTGCATAACGGTGATGCGCCACTGGAGTGACGCCTGTCATGGTACACAGAGTATGGTTCACGCCGCCCTGCAGGACCGATGGCGGTGCTATCCCACACGACTAGGACACTGAGCCAGATCGATGTTTGCTTTGGGGACCAAGTTAGATGCTCGTGCAGGGGCGCAGAACATCACGCAAGACATGTACAATAACAGGGAACGTTCTGGGTGTATCCTCGTGGACGACAGTGTAGGTGAACAGCCTCGTGCCTTGTACCTTGAGCGTCCAATGAGACAAGTGTAGGCAATGCTGTGAAGTGGCATTATAAAACGTACCTCTACAACTTCGCCGTGCTCAACAATCGATCGTCACAAGAATGGCAGAAGAAGCAGCGCAGTCAATAGATCCAAGCACCACACCTATTCGAGCGTTTGAGGATCATGAAGAATTTGTACGAGCAGTCGCAGTGTTCCCCAATAGACCATGTATGGTGACGGGCTTACACAACGGAACGCTTCGCCTGTGGGACTTACAAGAGGGTGTTGTGTTGAAGAAGATGGAGGGGCATCGCGGGTTGGTGCAGGCAGTGGCAGTATCACGAGATGGGAAATCGATAGCAAGCGGTGATAAGGAGGGAAAGCTCATCGCCTGGCATGGGGACACTGGCGAATCTCTGACTCAATCCATCAACACCCATTCTGATCGCATCCGCTCGCTGGACTTTTCCCCAGATGGCGCAGTGATCGCGACTGGTTCATGGGACAAGACAACAAAGCTGTGGAGCACAGTAACCTGGCATCTGCAAGGACTTCCAATCGATTGTGGTACAGAAGTCTGGTGCGTTCGATATTCGCCATCTGGTGAATATCTTGCCATCGCGACATCTCGAAATATACAAATATGGAAGCCGGGCACGAGGGAGGGCATTACAACATTTGGGAGCCATGCATCTCATTACTCACTCGCGTGGACGCCTGATGGGACACGCCTTCTGTCAGGGGGCTCTATTTTTGATCCCACTATACGGGAGTGGGATACATCGACATGGAAGCAGGTCGGTGAGCCCTGGAAGGGCCATACAAGAGATATTAACACCATTGCTATAAACTCAACTGGCACACTCGTCGCATCTGCATCCGATGATAACCAAGCCCGCCTCTGGCAGCTCTCGCATCAACAAATCATCATCATATTCAACCACTCAAATCCAGTGTACGCTGTCTCCTTCTCTATGGATGGCAAGCACATTCTGAGCGGAGGAAATCATAAGAAAGTCTCGGAGTGGGCAATACCCGAGGAGGCATTGTCGGAAGATGCTCCTTCGGAACAGGTGTCACCCACAGTAAGTTCCCATTGATTTCACATCCATTTATTATCTCATTTCAAATTCAGACTAGCGCACCTGACGACCTGACTGTATGTCTAAGTTCTCTCTCTCAAACTCCGTTACTCATGTCCCCGCCGCGTCGTCGCCCAATGAATGTCTTCTTCATGCATTTGCTCCATTTCTTATTCATTTTACCTGCTGACAACCACGCAGATGGAGATCCCTGGCCAAGATGAAGATGACTACATGCAAGATACATCACCTGATTTCTTTGGGGGAACATATGATGTAAGTGCACCAGCGCATGTTTCATTCTGCCCTTACATTATTGGCCACAGTATTCTCGTCCCTCCCCGCCACGACCACGGCAGCGCCCAGGACTCTCCAAGAAACTGCTCGCTGCTGCTAGTACCCTTCTTTCAGCCCCCACACGACGAAAAACAAACACTGATCAAGCAACCGAACTCAAGCACCGTCTGAGGCAGAGTATCTTCTCTCGTCACAGTCCTCGCATCGTCGAAGTTGCTACAGTACGGGACAAGAAGGTATGTTTTTCAGTTGCAATTCTTGTCACCGGGGTTCCATTATTTCTGTCGTGCAGCCATTAGTTGTTGCTTGGCGACCGAAACGAAACAATGGGACACCAGCACAGCAGCTGCAACACCAAGCCCAGGCGTCGACATCACAAGCTCCAGCTGCCTCGAAATCCACGACGGGTAAAACAGCCATACAGTCACCCACTATCGTCATCACGAAACGCCCATGGTGGGCTCATGTTGTGCTATTTCTTTGCTGTGCATATTCACATAACACCCATGGTCATTAGGAGAAACCACCTATGTTTCCCACATTACCTAGTTAGTCAACTGGCCCTATGGTAATCTTAGTCACACTTAATTAAGCTTAAACATGATTGTATGGAGCACCGCCGGTGCACACCAGCAGTGCTCTATAGGCCTTTACTTGTATTCTTTTCATAGGGAGCACCGCCGGTGCACACCCGCGGTGCTTGGGTTCCTCCATTACCTGTTTTGGCAACTCCACTGCCTCCCATAATGGGCACAACGCCGCCACCTCTCTGCTCGTCGTCAACAACAGTGAGCTCGTATCCTTATGATTGTTCTTCCTTTATTCTATAGTATTATTTTATTTCATTACACACTCTCATTGGAATCTACACCTTCTCTATACACTACCATGACCTCGTACATTCTTACAGCAAGGAGGTACGTGGGAATTGTACTTCCCACCTCTTACACCACACTGACTTGCAGTTTCGCAACGACAGCAACAACACCGACAATGACGAGGAATATGACACGTCATTCTGTAGGTGGCATGTCAAGAAAGTGTACCATCTATGTTGGGGGAACCAAACCTCAAAACCAATGTGCGGGCACCATTCAAAAACGTCAACAAGAGGCCCATGCACTCTGAGCATCACTTCTCAAAAGTAGGACTTGCTACACCACTGATTCTGTACTAATGGTATGTTCTAGAGATGTCTTTGAGGGAACGCGAGCGGTTGTTGAGTGCCGAAAACCAGCAGTCCATCACGGATACCTCTACCTCACCAGATGGACATGACCTTGCCTCCTACACCATGGAAGTCGACACTATGTTTCCTCCTCCTGGGGAAGAGGGTTTTTCATTTAGTCATGGAGCAGAAGAGATATTGTTGTATGCGGACCTGGAGCAAATCACAACTGAACGCACAACATATGTTAACTTCATCTCTCTCTATATCGTTCTCTCACTATCCTCACTTCAACGTATTGCAGACACCTCGACTTGCGCAACCGCAGTGATTGTGTAGCCCAGCAGCTTGCTGACTGGTCTACCCAATACGATAACCTTACAGATGCGCTTCTTCACTACCGTCACCATCATCAAACAATGGCGCCTTCCCCTGCGATTGATAGTTCATTCTCAATGGAGGTCATTGATATTTTTGGTGAGTCAAAGACTCTGAGCTCATCATTTCGTATTTTTCATGTAGCGTAGATTGCAGCACCCACACTTTCAATCATGCCTCGCCTTTCATCAATGCCACCTTACTTCAACATGGCTGCATTGGCAGTTCTCCCCTTCATCCTACAGTTGCTATTACAATTCACACCCTTGATGTCTTCCGTCAGACCCACCGTGTGTGCCCATGTTACAGCATCAATGCAGAAGCGAAAAAGCTTGCCTTCCTTCACAATGTAAGTCCATTTGTCTCCTCAAAACTGATATTTACATAAACTAGGTGTGTTATCGGCGACAACTTGCCGAACAGCTATGAGTTGCCTATGACGTTTACCTTGAACTTGAGCAGCGTATCGAAAACCGTCTTCAAATTGCCCTTGGTCACTGTCATATACCGGATCCGAGCACCTCCAATACCACCTGTGAACATCCCCACCCCTGGTCCGACCCCCTGTTTCCCTGTCCACTCCATTCCTCCTTCCCCGACAATGCACGAAGTGCATCTCAGCAGGATTAGCCCTGCTACCTCCGCCCGACCCCATTCCGCTCCTCTGACACTACCCATATGTCCTCCGACACCATACCCCTTCCATCCAACCCTATCTGGGGTTCCGCTCCTCCGCCCTATTGATCTGCCCGACCCTACTCCTACTCCCTCTGCTTTTCTGACCTGCTTGGATCCTTCAGTTCCACTCGTATTGCCCTACCCGACTATTAGTCCGACCGCCTCACCAGTCCACTCCTAGACTAGGAACCACTCAACTGGTCCTATCCCCATTTAGTATCATAGTTCCGCTTTTTGGATCACCGGTAATTCCTATACCCTAGCAATTCTGATCTGTCACATACATACTGTTCCCCGAGCCTTATTCTCATATGTCTCAGTCATCCTATTGTAATCCTGTACACTCAGCACATAGCCTTCTGCTATGCTATGCTCATCACTTAGAGTATATAAACATATGTACATTTGTCTGTAGATACTCAGTCTGAATATTACCTTTTCTAAGCCCTGCTCTTCTGTTCTCTGACTTGGGCCTGATCCTAGTCAACTCCTGTTAAAGCCGGCCTAGGGGATTGACTCCCTAGGCCGGCCATCCTCCGATCCTCCATTCCCCCGATCCTCTGTTCCCCCATTCCCCCATTCCCTCGTTCCCCTGCTCCCCCATTCCCCCATTCCTCTGCTCTTCCGACTCCCTGCACATCGACCGGCTTTTCCCACTCATCAGAACTAAACCCCGCACTCTCGCATTTGTCCCCTCCGCTCTGCTCTGCTTCGGACTTAGTCAAAGCAGTCCCTTCCACTCTGCTTCTACTGTTGGTTCCGACCACAGTAGTCCCCTGCCTCCCTCCTGTCAGGCGGAACAACCCCTGCCCGACTTTCCCGCGCTCACCTAGTAGTCCGTTGGTCCTCCTTCAGAGGACCCCCGTTCCGACATCCTGTCGGAACTCATAGAACTTGTGTCAGACTACACTCTGAAATTAGGGGCATGTACTCGGGTAAGGGGCGCAGCGCATGAGCTGAAGCCAAGCCCCTCAGACTCCACTTTACCCCTGAGCATGGTCTTAACAGTCACAATACACCAAATTGGCGCATGCTCAACTTGTGTCCTGCTTGTCAGTACAAGGTGGTGGGTGAACCACCCCTCAAGTATTCAGTCCTATGTGCCCTTGATGGTAATAACTCAGCAAAGCTCATTGATCCAGCCATACACCATGGCAATGAGCGCTTTGGCCCAAGATGTGGCTTATCTTACATTTGGCTCACTGAAACTTATGTAGATCAGTTCAAGGACAAAGTTCAGCATGCACATCGCATGCAAAAACAACACGTCTTGCATGATCCAGATGACCCTTGGATAGATGAGCCTGACTCTGGAGACTCATCGGAGCTGAGCACTGTCTGTGTTGATTGCTGGCAAAATGCTGCCCCAGAGTCTCGTAAAAAAATGTTCGCCATCTTTAAGAAGTCTGGCATCTTTATTACTGTGTGTCGGCATGGCTTCTTACTCACAATATGCGATATGGTGTGAAGTGGGGAGCTGTTTGTCTTTTTTTTTTGTCTTTGGTGTCTATCTGTTTGTTAACCACTTATGCAGGATGAAGTATCCGATTGCCAGCATCAGGAAACTCATGGACATTTTCGGCGATAACATCCTATATGGCTACGACATCAAGTGTGCCTTTAAAAAAATTGTTATGCGGAGCTCACTAGCGGATGATGCCAAGCGACTCAACCTTCAGGGAGTAGTTCCCGCATTTCACGGACATGCTCACAACCGCCTCTGCCAAGTAGAACACCACTCGAAGTACAAAGTCGGTGCTGGCAAAGAGGACTTTGAGACTTGCGAGTGCATTTTTTCAGGCTCAAACGCTCTGGCTGGTAATATATGCAATGCAACAGACTTCCATCATCATCAAGCACTCGATGAGCATTTTCGGTTCCAAGATATGGATTGATATGCTGCACTATGTAAGTCATTCATTGTGGGAAGGACACTTGGCTAATGAATATCTAGCAGATTTCATCTATCACAATTACGTTCAATCGCTCAACCTTATCTCGACGACTACAAGCTTTATCATCAATTTCCGAGCGTCACACGCTGAGGCCTACCACACCCTTCGAAGATGACCTTCAAGATGAATTTTTGTATCTTAAACATCTGGCACACAAGAAAGATGGGACCAGCACTGAAGTAGACTATGTGAAAGCTTTGATTGACTATGAGGAGGCCCAGTAAGTGTCTGTCTTTTTTTTCTACACACTATGAAACTTAATTATGTACAACAGGGCCAGTTATAAAGCGGCACAGGTGGAGTTTAGCAGGCTCGATCTGCACCCCGATTTTTCAGCAAAAGATGCTGCAATCACATGCCAGCGAGATCAGAAGCTCGAAGTTGTCATGGATTATGAATGGCAGATGGCATTGGAGGCGCAATGGGGAGAAGACCACCCTGAGTGCTTGAAGGCACAATCACGCATCATGCACCGTCTTTATCACAAGGCAGTTGATGATGTCGAGCGTTTGGTAGTTATGCATCTACTTGAGTTGACAAAATTGCAGATGAGCGGACTAGGTATGTTTTTGATTTAACCTCTGAATTTCTCGCTATTAATATTTATATATAGGTGTTAGGTACCATGCCGACTCAGGAAGCAGAGGGGTCGGGGCTTGGCTTCAGCTCTTGTGCTGTGCCCTTAGCTGAGTACGTGCCCCGAATTTGGAGCGGGTCCGACAGTAGGACGATTGGACCACTTTGGTCCGCTCTGAGGGTCGGGGAGTAAGAGCTACTAGCGGTGGGCCAACTAGGAGCAGAGCAGAGAAGGTGGGGAGTGATGCAGAGGGTGGATAGGAACAAGGGGAATTTTGGTAGGGTCAGGGAAGGCAGAGGATAATGCAGAGGGGCAAAGGAGGATATTTGATAGGGGTGGAGTAATAAGGGGAAGACTTAGAGCATGGCTCTAAGTCGGAGCGGAGGGTTGGAGGGTCGGAGGTGACAACAAGTTGAGACTTGTGTCCAGAGGAGGCAAGGTCCTACTGAGAATCCTCACAAGATATAACTGCGAGAAGACAAGTAATATTAAGACTGAGGAAAAATATCTAAGTACATGATATGTTATATACTACTATGTATGAGGCAGTGATCAGGATAACTATGTAGTAAAGCTATGTACCAAGGATATAGTTTGTAAGTATTTTACATAGGCGAAGACATAAGTCAGGGCGGATATCAATATGTACACATCGGATCAGTGATCGAGCAGTAATAGGAATTACCAGTCATCCGGAAGTAAGGGTCTATGTACCAATGGGGAAGGTATATATCTAAAAGGGGAAAGAGATCCAGTTGAATGGAGAGGTTATGGAAGGGGACCAGTTGAGCGGTTGAGCAGAAGCATAGGGCGGAATGCAGACTTGTGATTGGACAGAGTGGAGGATGGGTGGGGCGGAAGGGTTGGAAAGCGGAGCGGATATCAGTATCAGAGCGGTCGGATCAGGTATATGACAATAGGCTACAAACTGCGCACCCAGATCTCGACTGCACTGAAGAGTCGTGCAAATGCTGTCCGCAATGCTCTACAAAGGTACAATAAGTATGCTGCACAATTGGACCCTCCTCGTCCCTCGCTGCAGTGGGAACAAATTGTCGAATACTCTTTTCTAGCTGAATTTGACCTACTCCACAAAACAGTTGGCATGGTTCAAGCCAAACATTGGGTGAATCCTGCATACCATCATGCCTCCACTCAATACTTTGAGCAACAGTGTGCTTATGAAGAAATCTGTCAGCTTAAATCGAGGTTGGACGTTTACTTACAAGAATCCGCGATGACGCCATCAACTATCCTCTCGCCATCTCCCACCTTACAATGGAGAATCCACCACTGGCATCTGAATTGTGCTGTCATTGGGCACACCTGCAAGCTGTCAATACAAAATTCAGCACCTCTCGGGGTACACTGGGCCTATGAGTGCTGGCGTGTACGAGGGTCGTATTGTGCCTCCCCAGTCCCCACCTTTCAATTATCAGCCTACATTGGGGGAGGAAACGGATGAGGGTGAGGGCCATAATGATGACCGGGACTTGGCGGAGCAGCAACTCGAGCAGATACATGACTATATTGAAGGACTTCATCATCATCTCATAGACTCAGAAATAGCCACATAGCTTTAGTGTTAGTTTTGTTCTCGAATCTCCATGAATATAATTGCGCTTTGCTTTATTGCGGGTCAACTAGTCTCAATGATCTCAAAGCAAGAATCACCCTTAGCTCAGTGGTCTTAGACTTGATGATGATGTGTTGGTTGCTTTGAAGATACGAAAGATATGATGTTTAACTTGCGGTGCTGTCTTTTCTTCAACTTGAAGGTTGCAGTAGCATGTACCTAGTGTTGATTTAATGCATGACTTGTGCACTGCAGCATGACTCATACACGAGTTGATCCATGAGTTGTATTACTTGTGTCGCATGCACTATCAATTATGTGCACATTGCACTCAGTCAATTATGTGCATTATAGTACCATCACCTACATAAACTGATCTGAGCCTCACAATTTCTACTCCACACACTCATCATGTCGTCCCAAGCCAGTACTTCAGCTTCAACTCAATTGAACAGATCACCTTCTGTGACCGGTCTGGAGGAAATGGTAACTATGATTCCCCTACCTCCAAGTCTAACCAGAATTACAGGACTTGGTGAACAACGGCCATCAGCAATCTTAACAATGCTCGCACATGGATTTCATGATGACAGAAAACACCTACAGTATGATGAAGAGGGATTCTGCACTGCAACTACAGACCACTACCGAATGGGCATCAGCAAATATCAAAAGGCATCTTCAGAAGAGAAGACGCAAAATTGGTGAGCACGCACTGCACATGTTGAGACAATCATGGCTTGTATATTTGATTTAGTGAGTATTTAATTAGGTGCACCATGCACATATTGATCCTATATGCAGTGCACTGTCCTCGACAGACTGACAGGTGGTTCAACCATCGTCATGCATCATCCAGGCGCCACGGCTCCAAATACACCCATCGTTCCTGAATCTCTCAAGGCCAATATCTACGTTAACCCCAAAGTCCTTCTTGAGCATCACGAGCTACATCCTGTGGTCGCCGAGATCACTCAACTCTTCCTTGCGAAATATGCAACTCCTCTTGCTCAAAGCTTCGCATCATCCTGCACTAAGAAAGGATGGAGATCAGGAAGTTCGCAAACTCCTGCTAAAGGCAAATGCAGGGCAGAGACTAGCCTATTGCTGCTTATTCCACTTCCAATCACCCCATCATCTTCACACTTCGTCTTTCCAGGCCGCCCAGATGGCTCACTGGCGGTCCTTTTGTCAACCAAGTCCCATATCTTATCTTACATTCCACACCACTATGATACTCAAATTATGTGGGTGGCGTCTCAGGTTGGTGTACAGAGCTCCGGCAATCACACTCATGACAGCACTGTCAACATTTCTGCTAATGACACTGACAATGTGACACCCATTACACCAGTGAAAAAGTCCAAAGTGCACTCGTTTCAGGGAATGATCAAGGTAAGAAGGATTTCTTTTAATGATGAAATGACTAATGCTCAGTGTAGGATACTCCCGTCACCATGGTCGAGTCTTTGAGTGACTCTGACACTCACCCATCTTCACTGTGGACTTATCCTCATGTTACATTCTCAACCCAGAAGGGTAAGGATGTTTGAGCAGTACCATTGGCTCTACCCACCAGTATGTTTGCATCTACGCCCATGAGCTATATTACCCGTCAGGCGTCTTCGGCCCCATTGTCAAATAATTCGGTCATCATCCCTTTTGGTAGCGAGACTATGACTATCTTGGAAAGCCTGGGATATCCAGACAACTTTCACCGACTTTGTCACCAGATCTGTGATCAGCATTTGATGAAGAGGTGGGTTGTCAAATTAAAGGAGGAGGCTAATATTTCTCAAGAAGATGCGGAGGCTATTGTGGATGCCATGTTGAAAGATTGCCAGGTCTAAATTTTGTAATTTGTTTTTGGTTTGGACGTTGATCCTGTATATATTTTCATACTAGGATTACTATGCAAGCTCGTGCCCCCCCCCCCCCCCCCCCAATTTGTTTGAACTCAATGCTGCCAGATTTATGATGAACCGGCCCCACAACCCTCATCAACTCATCTCTCGTGCACGTCGACCCCAGGTCAAGATGTCTAAGGAAGTACGTCAGCAGTTAATGCAATGCAGGCACACCAAGCGCCTTGACGAAGAACAAGAAATTCAAGCCATTCTCAACTACATTAATGTGAAGGCACTGAATTGGCCTCGAAGTTCAAACAGCCACACCATCAGTATCTTGAATGCTTTTCACTTGGCTTGACGATTCACCAGTGCAAACACCACAAGACGAGTGCATGGCACACCTTTATGCACTTCAAAGGTCTAAAGAGTAATGAAGGTAGGCTACGTATTTCTAATATAATCCTCACGATGCTGACAAGACATGGGGAAGGCAAGGGCTTCAATGAGAAGTCGAATGTTGCAGACTTAGTCCAGCACACTGCAGAATACCATGACCTCACAGATGCAGATAAGGCAAAGCTTGTAGCCGAGTTTAACACCATCAAAAAAGGAGCTAGTAGCCATCCTCCAAACATAACCGCTCGGATGTGTGCGGCTGAATGTGGTTGTAGTTTTCAGTACGTCAAAGAAGAGGTGAGTCATGTTCAATTGTATTGTTAGATACTTGATCTCATATGTTCAGCTCGAGGCTCTCAAACTGCGTGTCGGTATTGAAGCGATGGTCTTCATGGTCCGAGGCATTTCAGATTTTACCATGGCGCCCAAAGCATTTTTTACAAGTCCTGCAGCCAAGCAATTTGTTCGCTTGTACTTGCGCAAGGACATTGCTCAGTTGGCTACTGACTTTGAAAGTACAATACTTGCCAGTGGTTTACTCTTGAGTGAGTGAGTATATTACCATGGTATAACATTTTCTAATGCCCATCTAGGCACATCCACCAATCACCATGATCGTGTGGCTAAGGCTAAAACAGCTATCAGAATGGGTCTTCGTGCCTTGCTATGTAAGGTTTTCTATTGATTACATTCGAAAATTGTGCTAACAAAACAATACAGGCGAGGTAACTAATGACCTCTCCTGACAATGGAGTTCACACAGTATCACAACCTTGTCCGCTGTCATCAGGTCAAGCTCATTGGTTGGACTCACCCACAGTGGGCAAATCCATCAGATTTAAAGGGCGGCATAGAGGGCCTTGAGAATCTTGTGAGTGCCATTGAGAGTGGCACATGCCGTTTTGTTCCGATCTCAAGTGAAGAGCTTGAAGATCGTTTACGACGCGTGAAGAATGGAGAGAAGCTCACCCCCGAGGTTGAGCCCCCCATGCCCATTGAACCACCCTGCAACTCATTGCCTGACGTAGTCCAACTGTCTGCTGAAACTGACTCAACCCTATCTTCGCCCTTAACTGCAGAGTCTACCCCATCAATCATTCACTTGCGCATTCCCCAACTTCACGTCCACCTGCATCTAACTCTGAGAACGAATCATCTACCATGTCACGTGGTGTTGATGTTGATGAATGATTTTTCACACAACAACTCTTTTGCTGGAGAAATC
>NW_024538005.1:0-16173 GCF_016628075.1 Suillus paluster
TGGCTCCATTACCTACTCTCCAGATCACCGATGTATTCTTCACAGAACACATAATATTTGAGAGATGTACTGTTGCCTTCGTTTTCCCGGGATGGAACATCAGTGCATGATGTCCGTGCAGCCTCCAGATGAGGTTCCCCAAGGGAGACTTGAACATGACAGTCGCGGGGTGCGAAATAACAGCGGTACGTTCAAGGAAGACATGTACAATCACAACTGGGCAAAACGACACTCGCCGATTAATCCGACTGTAATAGATGGTGGCCCTGTCCTTAAAGGCCTGAATGTCATACAGATGCGAGCTATTCTTATGCCTTGTTCAGGGGGTACTCTCGTCTGACCATGTCATACTTGGTGGCTTGTTTGAAAACTAAATGACACTCTTACAGCACCCGGTAAGCAAAACGAAAACCATCATCGAAGCCGTAAAATACTCAAAGTCCGATATCCCTCTCAATTTTTATATTTCTCTCTGATGTGTCATTGAAGGTTCACTCGAAGTACATTACCCTCTCTCTTTTCACCTACTCCAATGTTGCGGTTGATAAATATAGTGGAGGGTTCCGCGGCGGCTGATGTGAAATAGTACCTTCGTCGAAGTCACGTTCGGTGGTAAATGAAATCATCTATATATGAACGTACGTTGGACGTGAAGGTGGGGGCATCCTCTTAAGCATGTAGAGACTAACGCAAGAAAGTGCCGAAAGAAAAGCTAGGGACGCTGGAATATACAGGACGTACGAAAATTCGGACAATGAAAAGCTCGGGAGGAAATCCACGTTGAGCGATTGTTTGGCCAAGGCTTTCAACCAAAGCCTTGGCCAAACAACCAGCAGACTTCTGCCAACAGCACTACCGGCGATCATTTTTATTAACATTTGTCGACACTGTCTACCTGGTATCCAGTTTGCATGCTTTCTTTTGGACTATCTTCACTAGACCGAACAATCGTCGAAAACGAGTCTTCAGCTGCGGCGTACTACTCTCCAACTTGGAAGTCGCCACAGTCCAGACTGGGTGCCTTCTTTGATGAACACCAGCAAAGCTCTCGTAGCGATGATGGAGTAAGGGCACCAATAAGTGACGTACGCCTTCGCTGGAGGCGATGTTGGCTGATCGTTCATCATGTGTACTTCAGTGCTATCGTTTCCTAGATTCACGGTGTAATCAAGACAGCACTCGAGTATGTGGCACTCAAACATCAGGCATATCGCAACACGTTTGACTCGTCTTGTTGCTGTCTAACAGATCCGGGAGAAAGCTCAATATGTTCTGCATCTAACTACTTACGGTGCTAGGGACACGCATCTCAATGATTCATCAAACAACGGAGTACACATTCGCAGAACATAGTACCCTAGATCATGTTGATCTTACATCCTTCGACAATCGCAAACGCATATATGACCAATGTCATCCTACGCCGCCTCAGGCTGCGGGTGCAGCCACCCACCTCCACTTCCCTCTGGTGTTATCCGCCGTCGGAGCTACAGTGTCGAACACGAGCTGCAGACGTATTATGATCAGCAAAAGTATGTATGACAAGTAAAGCCATTGACCTCGTTGTTGGCGTCGACCTTCAAGTAGTACACCACATTCAAGATAGTGGCTGTCACACTGCCATATCGTCCACGTCGTCAATCTGAGATACGTTTGAATGACGACCTGATACGCACTTTACCCCGGCTGCAGCGACCATGGTCACTTGTGTTCCACAGTTCCAATTGTAAGTGCCGTCTATCCCGACCATCGCCAAAACTGTGTTGTTCTAGAATATAGGTGAGATTCAAATCAGAATGCTCGATCCCGCAGAAAGACTGACAGTCCATCCGAGGTGATTGGTGCCGGTCTTGAGTGACCCCCTCACGCTCGCGTTGGCAGCGGTAGGGTCGTATGTGGTCACCCACTATCGATATGCCTTGTCAGCACCAGGCTCAGAACACTTGCACAATCTGACAGCTGCCTACCGTCTGAGCTCCTGGATCACCTTGGGTGGCCATACAAAGAACACCTTGGTTCAACGTCAATACGCGGTTTGACCCTACGTTAGAGAGAACACCGGTGCACGTGGCAACGAACTGTGCCATGAAGATATTCGATTTGTTGGTTTGATAGGATGAATGAAAGTGAGTTGGTCTTTAAACCTGCGATTGTAACACCCTTTATATGTGGGTCCTCTGCAGGCTCTGCATTCTGCATCACGCGCGCGCACCCCTGAATGATATTTGGTGAAACGTCCTGTAATTCAACTCGTCACCTCGCCGTGACGAAGTTGGAACTTCATCGCTCTGACACTTCCATTGCAAAAGAAGTTACATGCATTCGTTTGTTTCCGCTTCCGAGGAATGTTCGTCAATGCGGTACAAGATCGGTGGTGTAGTGGTCGCCGTCGCGAGAAAAAGAAACCGACTGATCTCTGACACAAATACTCCTGAAAAAATACTCCTGCGACGCCGTCCTCGTAAGCGAAATCAAGGAATGTATGTAATGCCTTTTCTAATGGTAGTGCCACGAGTGGGATGGTCACTGCCGAGACATCGCTGATATCTCAATGCTCATTGTCCCACAGAACAGTTACTGGTCACTCCGATATTTCAAGTCTGTTAACTCTGGGCCAGTAGTGCATCAACCATCGTATGGAATCGGATTTCCAGATATCAGCTTGTGCACCAAAATATCAGCGCTGGTCTCGTAAGGACTGCGTACGTTCATCAACAAATAGGCCCCTCGAATCAATAAAGACTCTGTGCTTGACAGATCAGCGGCGACCCACCCGTATTTTCTAGATTACGGTAGATCTCAGGGGTATATCATTTTCGAGACTCTGAGGTACCCGTCCGTCTTCGTCGCATCTTCGTACATTACCCCGCGGGGCGCTCCATCGTCGGTGCGGTTACATAATGGCACTTGAGCAGGGTCAGTCATAACTTCAACTGGGAACAACGATGGTGAGACAGGTATATCATTCAAGTTGTGTGCAGTCTATGTCTCATACGAATTGTAGTGAACACAGAGTACAAGAGCCGATGAAGACCAATGGTACTTGGGTTATTGGAGCAACTCTGGGAGGTGCGATGCCAGGCAGCCTGGCTTATCGAAGTAGGTGATCGCGTGATATTCCTTTGAACCATGCACTTCCTGTCATTCATAGATTGAAGGCAACATAAAATGTACTACTCACGAGAGCAAACTTCTTGCCCCCCACGTAGCACCTGACGTTATCGAATCTCAATTTGAACTCGAACCTCTGGCTGAAGTAAGTCATGACATGCATGACACTGAGCATAGCGCTACGGTGTTCTGAAGTTCGGAGCACCAGAGTTCCGAAGAGAAAGTGCGAACTTGGAGCAACAAGACTTTATCCGACTTGATTGAAGACACTTGCTTCTAAATGCGATGGACCGTCACTTACAAGGGTTAGTGCATTATGCCACTATTTGGCATGAAGCAAGTACTACACGACATCGAACATATTGAAGTTCTGACACACCCACCTGTAGTGCTATAACTTACGATGGCTGCAAGATAAATCTTGTCCTTCAGCCTTCCCCTCTTCGCGCCTTCTTGCAATAAATGATGACGGGTTTGCATGTCTGGGGTGGGTCCACAGAAGTTGATTGGACATCCAGTTTTTGAGGTGCGGAAATATGCTTAATTTGCACAAGATACCTTGTTTTGATTTCTATCGCTCATGCTCGCTCTTGGAAACTCGAAGATACATCAGTGAAGTGAAATGAGAAGCAATGCAAAGGGATGAGACAGACTCTCGAATTGGTGGTTGAAATATAGAAACATGGTACATAGTACATAGTGTACGAGAATATGAGACAAACAGGAGGAGGTAACGCACATGCAAAACGAGTTGAGAATTGTTGACACAGTGCTTGGAGTAAAAGTCCGATAAAAGTCCAACTCACACATGGGTCATGATTTCGTTCAGCCCCTTCATGCAATCCTCATGCGCGTAGTATTAGGGCCAGGGGGAGAGGCCATCTGCACCATTGAACCGCATATTGGTTCATTGGATGGTGTGAGCAGCGAGGGACGAGGCAGGCACCACTTCAGATGATCGAGGCTCGTTTAGATCTAGATCAGTCCATGTTACATCGTGATCAAAGAATCCACTGCTCACGCGCACGACGGAGGGGGTACATAATCTGCCCATTTGTGTTATGCAACCCTTCGCCAGTATGATTTGTAATTCAGAATGCAGAATACATTCTCTGTGGACGGTGGACAATTAGAGTAGAACTTACACTATAGGCTGGACCGCCCCGCTCAAGCGCTGTTATGTAACCGCCCCGACGATCAAGCGCCTCGCGGGGTAATGTACGAAGATGCGACGAAGACGGACGGGTACCTCAGAGTCTCGAAAATGACATACCCCTGAGATCTACCGTGATCCAGAAAATACGGGTGGGTCGCCGCTTATCTGTCAAGCACAGAGTCTTTATTGATTCGAGGGACCTATTTGTTGATGAACGTACGCAGTCCTTACGAGACCAGCGCCGATTTCTTGGTGCACAAGCTGAGATATCTGGAAATCTGAGTTCATACAATGATTGATGCAGTACTGGCCCAGAGTTAACAGACTTGAAGTGTCGGAATGACCAGTGGTAGATTTTGACCCGAAAATTGAAAAGCGACTGGCGGTAGCAGTGTGAGGGGCTCTCAAGGATCTTTTGCGCAGTGACTTAGTACTCGGTGCGAACTCATCGGCCAACCAGCACCACTACGGGTAAATGTGCGCTTACTTGCGGAGACTGCTCTGCGGGGCTATGAGATATCAGTGATGTCTCCCTGGCACTTCCGTTGGAAAAGGTGTTACATACGAGATCAGTTGATTTCTTTTTCTCGCGACGGCGACTACTACACCACCGATCTCATACCATTCCTCGGAAGCGAAAAAAACAAAACAAATGCATGTAACTCCTTTTGTGAAGGAAGTTCCAGCTTCGTCGCGGCGAGGTGATAAGTGGAAAGTACAGTATGGTTCACTAAACATCATTCAGGGGTGCGCGTGTGTGATGCAGAATGCAGAGCCTGCAGAAGACGCACATATAAAGGGTGTTACAATCGCAGGTTTAAATACCAACTCACTCTCATTCATCCTATCAAACCAACAAATCGAATATCATCATGGCGCAGTTCGTTGCCACATGCACCGGTGTTCTCTCCAACGTCGGGTCGAACCGCGTATTGACATTGAACCAAGGCGTTCTTTGTATGGCCACCCAAGGCGATCCAGGAGCTCAGACGGTAGGCAGCTGTCAGATTGTGCAAGTGTTCTGAGCCTGGTGCTGACAAGGCATATCGATAGTGGGTGACCACATACGACCCTACCGCTGCCAACGCGAGCGTGAGGGGGTCACTCAAGACCGGCACCAATCACCTCGGATGGACTGTCAGTCTTTCTGCGAGATCGAGCATTCTAATTTGAATCTCACCTATATTCTAGAACAACACAGTTTTGGCGATGGTCGGGATAGACGGCACTTACAATTGGAACTGTGGAACACAAGTGACCATGGTCGCTGCAGCCGGGGTAAAGTGCGTATCAGGTCGTCATTCAAACGTATCTCAGATTGACGACGTGGATGATATGGCAGTGTGACAGCCACGATCTCGAATGTGGTGTACTACTTGAAGGTCGATGCCAACAACGAGGTCAATGGCTTTTCTTGTTATACATACTTTTGCTGATCATGATACGTCTGCAGCTCGTGTTCGACACCGTAGCTCCGACGGCGGAGAACACCAGAGGGAAGTGGAGGTGGGTGGCTGTACCCGCAGCCTGAGGCGGCGTAGATGACATCGGTCATATATGCGTTTGCGATTGTCGAAGGATGTAAGATCAACATGATCTAGGCTACTATGTTCTGCGAATGTGTACTCCGTTGTTTGATGAATCATTGAGATGCGTGTCCCTAGCACCGTAAGTAGTTAGATGAAAAACGTATCGGATTTACTCCCGGATCTGTTAGACAGCACAGGACGAGTCAAGGGTGTCGCGATATGTTTGTATGTTTAAGTGATACTCGAGTGCCGTCTTGAATCAACCATGAGTCTAGCAAACGATAGCACTGAAGTACACATGATGAACGATCAACTAACATTACCTCCAGCGAAAGCATACGTCACTTATTGGCGCCCTTACTCAATCATCGCTACGAGAGCTTTGTTGGTTTTCATCCAAGGCACCCAGTCCGGACTGTGTCGACTGAGTCGAGTTGAAGAGTAGTACCAATAGTAGAAGACTGGCGGGACGGTGAAAGTGCAGTGTACACCATAGCGTTGTCTCCGAACAGGAAGAAGGTGATTAGCGGGAGTCATGACGGTGCATTGAGGTTGTGGGACGTCGACATAGGTAAGGTCATCGCTAAATGGACGGGGCACACAGACCAATTATTGTCTGTCTCCTGGAGTCACGATGGTCGGCGAGTTGTCAGCGGGTCCGCCGATGGGACAGCAAGGCAATTGGATGTAGGAAGCGGAAAGACCATCCTCGCACCAATTGAAACCGGACACACACACGTGTATATAGTTATTTATTCGCCATACTCAGCCATGATCGCGACTGGTGGATACCTTAAGGATGATTCAGACCATTTAATCAAAATCTGGGATGCGGAGACAGGCGAGCTCGTCCAAACTCTCAAAGGATTCGCAGGTTTGGTGAAGTGCCTACCTAGCTTGGACAGCAGACGAAAAGACAATTATTCCCGGATCTCACGATCACTCAATCAGGACATGTCAGACTACCACAAACTGGGAGGAGATCGTTGTGCTAGGCGCTATCCATGAAATTGCATTATCTCCAAATGGCCGCATCCTCGCAAGCGCATCGTTCGACAAGACAGCACGATTGTGGAACCTCGAAACCGGTCAGCCCATCGGTTCCCTCAAGCATGCAGATATAGTGACTAGCGTGTCATTTTCGGCAGATGGAAAACTACTAGCCACTGGCTGCTGGGACCACGATGCGTCCACATGGGATGTTTCTGCGATTGTTAGAGAAGCTGGCCTCGACGACCTTCTGTCAAATCCAAGTACTGTGAGTTGACAAGTACTGTTATCGACAGACATGTCTCATTGCATTTCATTATCATAACTGGTCACGCTCTCCCAGGGCAACAAGTCAGTACTCAATGTACGTGACGCTTTTTTAATGAAAAACTCATTGCATTTACCCCTATGCATTTTAGGCTGATGCAACACGTCGCCCGGACCGACGACTCGAGCCTGCCCGTCGTGTGCCACCAGGTTTTTTCGACGACGTACGTCGTTAGCATCAAATCGATTGTTTTCTGACTTCCATCTCAGGTCTCCCCACGTCGCCACCGTGTTGGTTTGTCATCAGCATTCCATGGAAACACCCTTCTTGGTCGCATTTCTTCGTTATTCCACCGCTCCCAATTCGATGCTCGCGATACGTCATCCCAACTCCCTCCTTTCCACTGGGCTCGAAACCTTCTCTCTCGGACACAGCGCAGGGCAAATGATGCAGGGATCGACTTGCACGGACGTCGCGTAGAAGTGGTCAACGTCCCGTATGCGAAGGGCAAACGCGTATGTTTCTTTCATCCTTCCAGAAGTTTCAACTCCACCTGATGTCATGTAGAGATATGCTTCCGCGAGAGAGAAACGAAGACCAAATCCATCCAAATCAACTGCAGGCAGCTTGCGGCCTCCGCAGAACGGTGTCACCCAGCAGTCTAGTAGTAGAGCAGTTAACCTCCAGCCATCTTCCCATCCAAATACTGCTGTCTCCACATCGTCCACCACACCTGCTGTTGGTGCTACTCCCGCAGCCCCAGTCTCGACGACCTCGCGCCTTGATGCAATGATAAGACAGCCTGGACGCTGGTCTCGTTTCTGGCTCTTTATCTGTTGTACTTCTCCTGAATATACCGAGGGTCATCATTAATATACCATTTTCTCGTCCGTAGGAAGATCTCTCCCATCTCATTACATGCCACGACGCTCATCTCATTCCTTGAGTACATGCAATGGAAATATATTGCATACTTATCTACGATCCATGATCAGTTGGTAGTACTGGAAGCTTAGCTTAGCGCTATTGGTAGCTCGACAAAGATGGTGTCGGCATTTGGTAGTCTATAGCCGAGGATATATGAAAGTGACCACTAGCGGACAGTGGGAGGTATCGGTACACCATCAAGATGGGTGGCGGTACAGTGCCATCTCATCATCAGAAACAAAAGTTTGAAAACAACAAAGGGAAATACATAGCGTTCATTCATATGCCAATTGAAATTGATCACGCACTAATCGTGCAAGTGAACGATGGTGCTGAATCGCCAGAATACATGCCTAACCGCCGGCTTTAACGAGGATAGCCGCTTACCAAATGCCGCACATTGTGGCTTGGTTGTTGAATTTCCTGTGGTACATTTTCAGGCAGATCCTTGTATTATGTGAGTCATCAGTAAGTCTGGAATCATCCAAACAAGGGATACTCGTACTCTACTCGATATAGTACTCGATCGAACGAATGTGCCGAGGTTCTTCGCCGAGCTCGAGCTCAGATGTGATCGTCACTAGTACCGTGCATTATGAAACCGGAAAGAGGCCCCTCTCACCACCCGCGCCGGTGAAATGTCCATTTCACCTGCTAAACAAGTAGTGAGATGGTGATGGGTGATGAACAGGTGATTTAAATTAGAAACATGCACTCAGAAGTGGCAACTGAGGGGTTGAAATTATTTTTAGATCCTCAAATGACTACCAAGTTCTCATCCACAATTGAGAGGCGAGAGATGGTCGAAATCACGCCCGGTCGGAAGATAAGACACGGCGGGAGTGCGTTTAACATATCGCACTTGGCCGATGATCTGCTCAGAGGACATTTCAATGTGAGGATAGGACATGCGGAGTCGCCCACAGATAGGGGAGGATGATGGTAACGAAACACGATTCAGCGCTAATCACTGGCTCTGGGGGTAAGAAGTCATGGTGCATGGTCATCACCGCATGGGCGGGTCACATGTGGTCAATCCGTTGTAGATTGTGGCTGACGAATGCACCTCAGAGACAGATATAACTGCCAAACGACTCAGCCTACTTAGGCTTTGGCGCTTCAACTGCATAGCATATATGCTGTAAGCTGTTGTGAAGTGAACACAAGGACAATAAGTAATGCATTTAAAATATACCATGTAGACAACTCAAAATTCCAGTAGACTCCACTCTGAATCGACCGAGATGCGTATTGTGGCCTCGGATCCTGCTCAGAAAGATATCCTCGTAAGTCATGACTTTTGACTTTGAAGAATGAAAACTGAGACTGCGCTGCGCCCGGTAGTCTAGCATGCCCTCACCCACCGCTAGGACGCAGGAGACATCAGTGATGAGGCCCCGGCAGAAGTTTGAAGGACACACCGGTGTTGTCTGGGGCATCAAACAACTGCCAGGGGGAGAGCGGATCATCACTTGCTCAAACGACGGCTCGCTGCGAATATGGAACTTGGAGAGCGGGAAGCAGATAGGAGAAGACTTGCGGGACGGAGAAAGTGAAGTGTACACTATAGCTTTGTCTCCGGACGGGAAGAAAGTGGTTAGCGGGAGTGAGGACGGTGCAGTGAGGTTATGGGACATTGACACATGCAAGATCGTCGCAAAATGGACGGGGCACAAACACAGTGTGTTTTCTGTCTGCTGGAGTCAAGATGGTCAACGAGTATTAAGCGGATCCGCCGATGGGACTACAAGGCAATGGGAAGTGGAAAGCGGCGCGATCGTCCTCACACTGATTAAGGCCGGGCACACCGTCGTCTACTCGCCAGGCATGACCTTGATTGCGACTGGTGGAGTAGAAGGGCCCATTAAAATATATGATTCCAAGACAGGCAAGCTGGTCGCAACTCTAGAAGGACACACAAGTTCAGTACATTGCCTGGCTTGGACCCCGGACGGAAGGACGCTTATCTCCGGATCAGTCGATCACTCGGTTAGGAAATGGAACACCATAACATGGAAGCAGATCGCGGTTCTGGATGAGCATACCAACGGCGTCTGGGGAATTGCAGTATCTCCGAATGGTCGCATCCTCGCAAGTGTATCGTTCGACAAGACAGCGCGATTGTGGAATCTCGAGAATGACCAGCCCATCAGTTCGCCCCTCCAGCACGTAGAGCCGCTGAACTGTGTATCATTTTCGGCAGATGGGAAGCTACTAGCAACTGGCTGCGATGACAAGAACGCGTATACATGGGATATTTCTGCAATTGTTAGAGAATCCGGCCTCGATGACCTTCTGTTGGATTCAAGTACTGTGAGTTTTACGTGACGTCTTCATTCAAAATATCATTCCATTTACACCGATGCTACTAGGCTGGTGCATCACGTCGCCCGGTTCGACGACTCGAGCCTGCTCGCCGTGTGCCCCCAGGTTTCTTTGACGATGTATGTCATTAGTTTACATAGTATCAAATTGAATGTTTTCTGACCTCCATCTCAGGTCTCCCCACGTCGCTACCATGTCAGTCTATCATCGACACCGCATGGAAGCACGCTACTTGGTCGCGTTTCCTCGTTATTCCACCGCAACCGCTCTGATATCTTCGGTACGCCATCCCGACCCCGTCCTCTCAACTGGGCTCGAAACCTTCCTTCTGTGACACCGCGGCACGAGCTAGTCGACGTCCCATGTGCACAGGGAAAACGCGTATGTTCTTTGGTTCCTTCCAGAAGTTTTAACTCCACCTAATATCAAATAGAGGAACGCTTCAGCGAGAGAGAAACGGAGGCCAATTCCGTTGAGGCCCAATAACGCTGCTGCAGGGAGCTCACGGCTTCCGCAGAGCGGTCTCACCCAGCAATCTAGTGGAGTGGCTCACTCTCAGCCGCTTTCGGAACCGCATACTGCTGTCTCCACGTCATCCACCACACCTGCTGTTGTCACTATTCCCGCAGCGACGACCTCACGCCCTGACGCAACTATAAGACGACCTAGAGGCTGGACCCGTTTCTGGCTCTTTATCTGCTGTGCTTCTCCTGAATATACCGAAAGTCATCATTGATCATTTTCTCGTCCGTCACGAAGAGGTCTCCCATCCTATATGATATGTCATGACGCTCATCTCATCCTTTGAGTACACGCAATGTAGACACCAAGTCGTGTATGGCATACGCATCAATTGGCAGTACTGGAAGTTTGGCTATCGGTAGCTCGACAAATATGGTGTCAGCATTGGGCAATCTATGAAGTGTGTAGCAAAAAGAACATAGCGGAGACAGCGAGAGGTATCGATACATCATCAAGATGAGTCGTAGTACAGTAATATCTCATCATCAGAAACAAAAGTTCGTCAAAATCAAGAAAACAAAAACGGGAAATACATAGCGTCCATTCATATGCCAATTGAAGTTGATAGCACACTAATTGTGCAAGCGAATGATGGTCCTGAAGCCTAAATCGCCGACATATATGCCTAACCGCCAGCTTTACCGAGCAGAGCATAGCCACTTCCCGCTGGGCCGTGCAGCTACGTTTCATGCGTAAGAAACACGGAAAACACGAAAAGAAAGGGTGACCGTACCTTTGAATAGCATCGATGGCAAAGGGGATCTCCGTCCTTCTCCGTCAATCTAGTCGAATCTAACAAGGTATTGCACTCCTTGCACCTCAAACACCCTTTATGCCAAGTCTTTCCTATGGCCTTCATCTATCCCACACACATCAGCCAAACTCGCATCAGGCGCTCATTAAAATTTACCTGTTCAGCGAAATAAACGCTCTTCCCACACCGTGGACAAGCTGGTGTGGTCCCCATAGCAAAAACTTTTACTGGAGTACCGCCGCAACCAAGTGCTGCGCCATACCGTGTACCAGTGGCAGTCGGCTGCAACGGAGTCATAGAAGATGAACTGGAGCGTCCAAGTGTTGCAGGGGAAAACTTCGGGGTAGACGTAGCATTAGTACCGTTGCTTGCTGACTTCGTCGGACTCAATGGGACAGTACGCGGCATATCGCCGACGCGGACTGTGCTAGTAGCCGTCCCCGCAAAGGTGATGGCAGGAGGTGGCGTGGATTCTTCCAACATCTCTTCTATCTCTTCCTCGGAGTCCATGTTTGTGTTGATAGGTTCATTTGTGTTTTCAGAGCTAAGTTCAGCAATGGGATTGATGGGTGAGCGATTGTACCGCGCAGGGAGGACCGAGTTCGCTTTGAGGATGGGCGGTGGCGACATAGCACCGTTCGCATAGCGTCCTGTGCCAGTATTGTGCGCACGCACCGGGGATGGGGCACCTTGCCGCTGGCTTAGATCTACTGATTGACCGCGCGTGAAAGGGGGTGTAGGGAAGGAGTTGCGCACAGGTGACGCAGGAAATGGTGCAGGTGAGGAGGGCATATCATCGCGATGGGGGAGATTAGCATGTCTCAGGTCGCGAGTACCGAAGTTTCGAACGTGACAGGTTTTGCTGCAAATCATGTCAATGATTGGAAGACATGGAGACTCGTGAGGATTACCAGTATGGCTGAGGAGGGAAGGGTAAGCTACACAATAAAATGATATCCACAGGCAAGGCTCACCTCCTGATCGTGTTCAAGCAGCGTAAACGAGTCTAATCTCTTGTTGCACGTCGTACAAGCCAGGCAAGGCTGACCGGGCTTGTCGTAAATCACACGTGCCGATGCGTGTGGGGGAACTCACCTTGTGATAAAGCTGATTACGTCGATTAATAATATGGTACATGCAGAGTACTACGATCTGCCCACCTTCCTGCCAGGTCCCATCACCTGTCGGATATCATTAGGAGTTCAAGAAGCACGGAACGAGGCTGCTCACCTGTTCTGCAGCATAAACAGCCTTACTGCATCTAGGACATATCGGTGTGCCGCCAAACGGATGCATAGCAATGATTGTCTTGTACCTGATCAAACTCAAGCCTCAAATTAGTGCAAGCTTGAAGGATAGTTGTATTACTGAGTTGTTCGTCGTTACTTATGAGCCGATGTGACTATAGTTGACTGCCTTACACACCATTGACCAGAAACGGGAAACATCCATCGGAGATTGAAAGCTAGATCGCTTTTTTGCTACAGGGCGAATCTTTCGTTCATCGCCATCTTCCTCTTATCCGTCCTTAGATTTTTGTTTTTACTTCTTATTCCCCCATCATGTCTGACGATGAGCAACACAACCAGCAGTTCGAGCAAGTGCGCCCATCTCTTCTATAACACCCCACGATCGTGGCAGATACTGATCGCAATGATCGTCATATGTAGGCTAGCGCAGGTGCTTCGCTCACCTTCCCTATGCAATGTTCTGCGCTCCGTAAAAACGGCCACGTTAACATAAAAGGTGCGCAGAACTGTATCTGCCCTGTATTACCGGCCCGATACCTCCATTCCAGGTCGTCCCTGCAAGATCGTCGAGATGTCCACCTCTAAGACTGGGAAACACGGTCACGCCAAGGTCCATCTCGTCGGTGTCGACGTGCGTTCATGTTCCACTAAACCTGCCAACTGCTACTTTACCTTCCGATCACACAGATCTTCACTGATAAAAAGATGGTAAAGTATCAGGAATTGACTCGGTCATAAGCGCCGCCACTTATGGCTCCTTATATCCCCCTTTAATAGGAAGATATCTCCCCTTCCACCCACAACATGGACGTTCCCAACGTGAAACGTACCGAGTACGAGGTCGTAAGTGTACTTTTGTATCGTTGTCTGCTGTAGTCACTGAAGCCCACGGTAGGTCGGTATCGATGACGGCTTTCTCAGTCTCATGGATACTGATGGAAAGATGAAGGAGGATGTCAAGCTTCCCGAAGGAAAGCTTGGTATTGACATTCGTGAGGGCTTTGATAAGGGGGACAGTGTCGTGGTCTCTGTCACTGCTGCGATGAACGAAGAGCAGGTACAGTCATCATTCAACATCCTTGTAATTTTATGAGTACTAATGCACGACGTTTTAGGTCACGTCTTTCAAGATCTCCAATCAGTAAACGTACGTCTTTGCAATCATATGGTCTGTTCGCGATTTTCACTCTAACCTTTTTTATTTATTTATTTTATCAAGGTCTCTCGCTTCTGATTGTCGTACACGTCCTGTCATTTTTCTGTCACGTCAACTATTCTTACTTTCAGTCAATTCTGCGCATGTACTTTCATCAAGGCATTGTACTGAATGTACACCAGTATGATTTTGCGGTGTTGGAATAAAGAATTATGTATTTCATGTTGTAGACAGGAGGCATTTATGGAGCACGGTTGTTCCGCTGATATACATACTCGTTGTACATGACCCCCAGGTGTCGCAGTGAGTGCTCAGGAGTCAGGACCACATCCAAACAAGAGTTAGTACCTTGGTCCTTCCGCAGCATGTTGGAAAGCGGCAGAAGTGGTTATTCTGCCCCCTAAGCTATCTGCTAACGCTCACCCAGATTAAGTACTATCATAAGTTTCAACTTGCAGAGAGAGTATAGATCGCGTTCAAGGGGTATTTCCCATTGAGATTGGGCTAGTCAAACCTTTCGTATATGTAGGCTATGGTGATAGCTCGTAACAAATTTTATTTTCCAAAAAGTGAGCTCTATTTATAGGTTGTTTGGTCGAGCATCATGCTACCTCAGAAAGTGCACAGGACTCGGCATTTTAACTCTTTACCTTGGACAGCGACCACGACAAGTACTCAGCCACACGGACAAACCCTCGACTGACTAACCGATCCTTGAAGGCTCATTGACATGGCAAACTCAAAGGAAAACCCAGATTCCGACCTCTACGGAGGTGAGCATTATTACAGGGCATCGGCTCTAGGGCAACTACTCACATTGTACAGACTTGTATGATGACGAGTTCACTGTGCCACTGGACGATGAGGCCTCCCCCACCACCGAGGCCCCTCCACACGCAGACAAGAATCTTGAACCTGTGAAGACGGAGACTTCAACATCAGCTACTTCTGCGTCATCACTACCTGCTAAACCTCAGCTTTCAAAAAGCGACTATGCTTTGTCGTATTCAGCCCAGGTTGCAAAGCAGTTCTCTGTGTACCAGCAGACACCGAGCCAGGAGCGTATTCAGAAGCCACCTTTGCCACTCCCAGCAAATCCAAGTGCGCAAGGTGGGCCATCGGCAATAGCAACACACGAAGGACCGACCGACAGCCATGCAGACAGGCCTATACGACCTTCAGAAATGAAAGATGAAGGGTAAGTGCACGCTTTGCTATATGTCATAGTTATTTTGCGTTTGTATTCTCCTGGAGGCGAAGCACTTCTAGACTCTGTCTCCGCTACACAATAGTTTACCCTTGTCGTTCTTTCATGAGAGAAGAACGAACGAGGGCCTACCAGTTACGGTACATGCCGCTGCACTGCTACTACTGCTTACAGTCGAGCTTACTATCTGCACCTACACACTGCGCATCGCCTATGCTGCCTATCTTTCATACTCTCGTGGCTACTTGCTATATGATTGGTCACTAATCACTTATATCTTTCTGGATACTTCCGTGGACCCATCGACACCTCTACTCTTACTACTTGCCTTGCGTCACCTACGGATCCTTGCCACACATATGGTCTTCACCTCCGATAGCAAAATGTTTATTGGCGGCCTTAATGGGACACTACAGATGGTATACATCCATGCAATGGAATCAAAATCTATCTACTGACTACTGCCCTATGTGTTCTTCCATGAGCAGAAGGTCTAAGGACATACTTTTCGCAGTTTGGCAAGGTAATTTATTTTTGGCTTTGAGCTGTCGATTAATGCTGTGCGCGGGTATGATACTGACGAGCGTTCAAGGTGGATGCCTGTACGATCATGCGCGACCCAGACGGGCGTTCAAGAGGCTTCGCCTTCTTGACCTTCGATGAGCCGGAAAGCGTAAATGCTGTCACCGGAAGGGAACATATTTGGACGGGAAGGCTGTCAGTGTCTCCGCCGTGCAGCCCTTTCAATTCCACTAACACAGCCATAGATTGACCCAAAACGCGCGATTCCCCGAGAAGAGCACCTAAGAAAACGCGTTACTTCGTCGGTGGTCTGCGCCCACTACCACCGCAGACACGATGCGCGAGTTTTTCACACGGTTTGGGAAGGTCGTTGATGCGACAGTCATGGTCGATCGCGAGTCAGGCCGTTCCAAGGCTTTGGCTTCGTCACCTTTGAGGACTCGAATAACTCTGACG
>NW_024538006.1:0-16166 GCF_016628075.1 Suillus paluster
TCGCATGCGCAGACACCCAAGCAACTCGAAGTGTATGGGTAGTATCTGGGAGGATGTGCTGCACATTACATCTGGCGTGCAGAAAGTGATTGCGGGGCAGTTCGCCCACGCGATGGTTTCCAAATCATGAACGAAGTTATCCCTTCAACCAAGGGATTGTAATTTGATTTTACTCTACGTAAATAACAGGGTATTTGAACCGACGCTGGGGCTTTAGATAAGAACACTGAAGACTCCGAATAATTCGACGATAGTGACTCGAAGGATGCTATGATATTAATATTTAGTCGCTCGGATATAGCTCATGCAAAGAAAAAGACGCCAAATGACAAACCGAGCAGTTACAACCCCTGAAAAGCACTCTCAACAACAGCCCTCTGCTGTAATCCATACACCTTCCCGGTTCCTGGCGCAGGCACAGCGTCCTCCCTCCTCCCCCTGTACGTCACGCCACCCTCCATTCCCAGCCCCTTCAATACCTCCTCGACACGCTCCCGCACATGCCCCCAAGCGCCCTGATTCCTAGGTTCCTCCTGGACCCACAGCACCTCCAATCGCCCGTTAGCGTTGGCATAAGGCGCGAGTGCTTCACTGAGCGCGGCAAACGGGAACGGTGCGAGTTCTTCGATGCGCACGAGGGCGACGCGTGATTCGAGGTTGCGTGCAGCGCGCTCTTTGGCGAGGTCGTAGTAGATCTTGCCGCTGAGCAGCACGACGCGCTGGACGGCTTTGGGGTCTGTGAGGGTCGCCTGGGTCATGAGAACGGGCTGAAATACGGTTCCTGGGCCCATGTCCTGTCAGCTTCGAAGATGCAGCCTACGTGTTTCAGTGTGAGTAAATGTGGGTGTGCAGAAAGGGCTTGAGACGGCACGTACAGCAAGTCTAAGCAGTCCCTTGGGAGCAGCTACAATAAGCGGTTTCCTGTAGTTCCGTTTGATCTGGCGGCGTAAAAGATGGAAGTACTGTGCAGACGTGGTCGGGAACACCACGTGCATGTTTACGTTTGGAATTTTCTTGGGCGGTGTAGGAGTCATTGGTGAGCTAAAGAAGTGTTAACAGACGGCCATTAAGAGATCAATAAATGGACTTGCCTGCAGCATCCGCTCTATACGGCAACTGGAATGCTCAGGGCCAGCACCATCAAGACCAGTGAGGGAGGAGCAGGACAATGCCGCTCTGCTTCAGCCATTTAGCTAAGGAAGGATAAGTCAGTAAAAGGAAACATGCAGGCAAACAGACATACTTTCTGAACTCGCAATGAATGTGTCAATGATAACTTGTGCGCCATTAAAGAAATCGCCAAACTGAAGCATAGATAAAGCTCTTTAGCTCGAGCTCTAGTAGTCAGAACGAAATAACAACGTGCCTGTGCCTCCCAGATGGGCAACAGATCAGGTCGTTCCCAAGATGCTCCATATTCGAACTACAGTACTGTTAGATTGAGGCAAGAAAAAGAAAAAGACCTACGCCAAGCACAGCCATCTCGCTGAGAGAGCCTTCCAAAAAATCAGACGATATCCCTGATGAGAAAAATCAATACCCACTATTCGCCAGCTCCAGCTTGCCATTCGCCTCCGCAAGCGCCTGGTTCAGCGGAACAATCACGCCCTCCGTCTTCTGGTCCACCAACATCGCGTGGCTGGGGATGTACTCAGGCTCTCTTATACACGATTCAAGAGAGACCGCACCGATGACTAAACGTCCCTCTCCCTACATCCTGTCCCGCAATGCGCACATCACACCCCTCAAGCATCAGCGAGCCGAACGCCATCGCCTCCGCACTTGCCCAGTCAATCATGTCACCATTCTCGATGCTCCCAAGACGGTTCTTCACATGCCTGTTCAATCGCGGATGGATTTCCTATGTTGGGCACGGCGTCGTTATATGTATTCACGTAGGGAATATATAACACTTACAAATCCTTCAGGAATACGTACACTGGCCATTCCAACGTCCCTGAGCACTGTGCTACTCACGCCCGTCTCTTCTTGACGCGCGTCGGGAGACGCCGGCCAAACCATGCCTTTCCACGCGCCCTCAAAGCTCACAGGAGGGGGGACATACGACGCTACATCCGTCAGTGCAGCATTCAGTGAGGCTTTGTAACTGTCTCGGACAGCTCGTGCTACTTCAAGGGAGATCACACCGTCCGACTGGAGCGAAAAACGGTCAACACTCCCTTCGATAAGCACAAAATAAATCAGACGTACGATAAGTTTATCCTCATACAACCTCGGTACAGACTTCCTTGAACGAATCTTCTCGTACATGAGAGGTTGCGTGAATGCTGGTTCGTCGAGCTCGTTGTGTCCCCAGCGGCGATAGACGATGAGGTCGATAACGATGTCCTTGCGGAAGTGGTTACGGTACTTGAAGGCAATGTCGACAGCACGAACTACATCTGTGTGTGCGCTCAGATGGAAGCTATGAGTAATGATCCAGGTGGAGACGAACCTTCGGGGTAGTCTCCGTTGACGTGCAGAACTGGACAGTTTATCATCTTAGCGACGTCACTGCAGTAGAGGGAAGAGCGGGCAGATGAGGCTGGAGTGGTATATCCGATACTACAAAGACAATGAGTCTCAATTCGGGGAAGTGTGTATTAATTAACTTGTTACTGTGATGCGGAGATTAGAAGAGTAAGACAGAAGAGTCCAAAGACATACTTGACGACAATGTGGACACTTCCGCCGCTCGTGAAGTGTGGAAGACCGCCTGCAAATATCACGTTGAACTTTTACAACTGGCAATGTCTGTATTTTGGTACGAACTCAAACCAAGAGTTTCCATTACTACCCCTTGTCCTGTGAAGCTTGCATCGCCGTGCAGCTGGACGCACATAACCTATAGCACCATGTGAACACTTCAATCCTATACAAGGCACCCAGTAGCAATACCTTATCGCCAAGCATGCATTCTTGGTTATTACCATGAGATGGGGTTCTAAGCAAGCTATACTGCTTCGCTCTGGCTTTGCCAAGTGCAACGGGACTCACGGCCTCCAAATGGGATGGATTGGGCAGCAACGAGACCTTAATGCCATCAATTTCACCGTACTGTAACGTCGGAGACGCAACTTGGATCAAAGTCAGGACATTCAGACATGGTGAATACAGGATGCGCACCAAGATGACTGAGGACGTCCCCGGAAACCCCCAAGGATTCATCGACTTCACACCCGCCCTTGATTTTGTGAAACAGGGCAATAGGATTATATTCTAGGAGACCCGTAAGCAGGTTAAGGCGTCCCCTGTGAGGCATAGCAAGGATGAGTTGAGTTATGCCAGCTACGCGCGCGTTAGCGATGATCCCCGCGATCGAAATGAAAGACACCTTTGGACGCAGCCTCGAATAGCGCATCTAATGCGGGTAGCATGGACTCCCCGCCCTCGAGTCCATATCTCTTCAAATTCGGAAACTTGACTTGTAAGAAGTTGTCCAACACCTCAGACTTGGCGAGAAGAGCGTGTATGTTCTTTCGTCTATCTGCATCGATGACAGTCACGGGCTCCAAGGCACTCTGAGACTCCAATAGCTTCGCAAACCACAGCCTCTCTGTCTTGCTTGGGAGGTCCATGTATTCATACGCAATGCGGCCGACGTAGACAGAGTTGAGGAAGGAGGTGATGTTGTCGAGGGTCCATTTCTGTTTGTCCTCACCGGTCCAGAGGATGCCGTCTACATCAAACGCACGGTTGGGGTCGTCAAAGCCGTACCGCACAGGGTCAAGTGCGGCGACGCGCTCGCGACGGAGGAGGTCAAGAGGGTCGATAGACGCGGCTCTGTGTCCATGTATGCGCAAAGCGTCAGCATATCGAAGCAAGGGAGCATTAGTTGCGCGGTTGGCAAGCTGCTCAGAAGTATCTAAGATTGAAATTAGTCTGTGCAGTTCTCTACTGGCAGTACACGCACAGTCTGGGATGGTAAACTCGCGTGCTTTGCGGAAGCCGAATGACTCGTCATGATACTTCCTGCGCACTATGAGCACGCGGCCGCTGGAGCGTTTCATGACGTGGGCAAGAGCATGGACGTGACCTGCGGAGATGGAGTTCATGAGTTCTTTGCCGTTAATGACCTAGACAACGACAGTGAATGCGGGGAAGAGACCGATAAGCTCGCAGATTCTTCTCAGCTTCGGATGGAACATGGTAAATATATGTATGTTCCGGACTCCGGAGTCTTGCGGATGTGGCTCACGAGACCAATTGCAACACCTACATGACTAGTACTTGGTCTCCATTTTAAAAATTTGAATCCTTAAACTTCTTAACCAGTTGCAGTTGGGATACAGAAGCTCCTTCAGGTGGGTCTCTGGCAGAAGAGGCTGGCTGGAATGTTGAAACCAAGTGAAAAGTGGTCAGGTAGGCATTGCCAATAAGATCAATTGCTCCCAACACCTTCGAATACACCTGCAGAGAGATTGCCAACCGCAAGCACTGTATGTGTATCGCCCTCCGAGTCGCCTACACCAGTACTAGTTCAACTTGTCAATGCATAGCTCTTTTCCTGCTGCAGGGAGTACACCGACGTCTTTGCCATCATTTATATCCGCTCTACTACGTCGTCATCAATTTTAACATACCTTCAACTTGCCCACCCCCTCTGGCTCGTGGTCTGGTGAAATTTGGTGGTGTCTGTGCAACCCAATACTAGCGCACTATCCAATGCAGTTCAGACCAAACCCGGACTCAAGTCTGCCATCGGTAACGGGCGAGAAACTGGTGGCCGCAGAAAAGAGCTTGGTGTGGGATGCTCGCCAAAACTCGAACGCAGTCCTGTCAAAGTATAAGCTGACAGCTTGAGATGTAACATAGTGTCGCAAAAGTATGATAGCGGATGCACAGAAGAAACCAGCGACGCTCGCTTAGATCGATCATCGCAGCAGTCGCGGCATTTGCCGCAGCAGCCATCCGACCTGCATGTAGAAAAACTATAAGTATTACATAATTTGTGCTGTTGATGTTATGTACGGCTTCCAGTCGCAATGCCGAGTATAAGTAGCCTCAAGGCCTCATGACCTAGTGGACCAAGTTGAAAAGAACATGAAGCCCAAAGTCGAATTCCCGTCTCTTGCTGAATTTCTGAAGAACTCAAGTCTTACATTCCCAGCCTCCTTCCTTGGCGAGATATTACTCGTTGCACATCGGTGAGCCACCAATTTTCCAACTATCAATGTCGATTGTACCTACCAGCAGTGGAATGTGAACTGTTATACTGACAACTCTTGCAGGTGTGCAACGCTCTTCACCAGACATGTGTCATCCTTGGAGCTTCAGTACATCGTAGAACTTGGTGACCAGCAACTGCTCCATGTCCCTGTCGCGAAACCCCGCAACCACATTTCTACTTCCGAGCGTCTACAGCTTCTGAGGGACAGCCCACGCATGGTTCAAGTTCGACCTCCACTTTTTCCAAACAGTCTCTGTACCAGAACGATTTGATGAAGTACAAATGAACGTCGCTGATGGGCATCTCTATCTGGACCGAAGACGGAGACTACGACGGAGACTGGGGCCACTGCCACTTAGCCAAGATCTTTCCAATATCGCCAAGGCTCTCACAGCAAACAACCGATCGTCACTAGTCTACAGGATCCCTGTATTCAGTTCCGGAGTCCGAGTACTGTTACTGATTTTTATCCAGCTGTTGCTCCAAAGAATGAACCGGATTGAAGTCATCGAGATGTAGAGCGGCTAGTCTTAACAAGTTGAAGAATGTCGACCTCTACTGATCGTGGTACAGGCGGAATGAGCACGGTAATACTGTGCATATTCTTACAACATTTGTACAACGCCACTAGCTATTCAAATTTATGGATCGCAGCTATATGGGATGCTTCTCCTCTCTCGTGTCTATGGTGTACTCTGTTCTGGAATCGCACGCGGGTTGTCGTCGTCACATCTTACCATCTTCTCAGGATGTTGCTTTTGGTCGTGGAGAGTGCTCAGTGAACAACTCGACTACCTCGCCAACCGCGAGCTCGTTTAACGGATCAAGCCACCACAGCTTCTGCTAACCGGCAGCGTCTCGTTTAATTGGCTCTCATTACTAACGGTCAAGGAACATTCCAGCTCCGTGGAATTGATTTTGCTATGGCTTTAGTAAACCCAGCATTATGGTATCAGTTCTAAACCATAGCATGTATGAAGGGTATTACTGCCACTCCGAGTCATCCCCTTGAAAAAACACCCATATTAAGGAGTGTAGGTGGTGAACGTATGTTCGCTTTCACAAAAACATATCAGCCAAAAGGGATAACTAGATACAACAAGAAAAACTCACGTATAAGCAAATCCAACTTGTTGACTATCCGTGTCGAACACCTGCAAGTCAATCAGTACCTCGTACATAGCCACATGGCGATCCGACAACTCACAGCATAGTACTTCTCCATGAACTTCTGCCCGATGATAAAGTCTAGCCCCTCGCCGCTGTTAGTCCCCAAGTACGAGACAATGCCGTACTGCTTGTTTGCTGACAAGCCCCACGCGGTGTTCTGGTCCGTCGGGATGAGTTGCGCTGCAGCGTCCAAACTGAAGACGGTGCCGCCGACCGTAAAGTTCAATGGTTGGATCTTCGAGACGGAGCTTTCAGGAATGGTCATGAGGCCGGTGGTCTGGTCGAGCTTGGCACCAGGGATGGCGCGCATGTAGGACTCGAAGAAGTTGTCAGCGAGGAGAACCACTATAAATGTGTCAGAAAGTGGGCATGTTAATGGGCAAATCAAGTCCTACGGGTGGTGCCAGTATCAACGATTCCGGCGGTTGAAGTTGGGATAACAGTCGTCTTGTCGTTGGCGGCACCATACGTTGCATCGGTGACGTTGATACCCCAGTAGTAACCAGCAGGGTAAGTTGCAGTGACTGGCGTGTAAGTAATTTCGCCGGTGTACTGAACAAAATTCAGTACGAAAGTTGGGGACATGCTGCTGAGGCTTACCAAAGACGAATCGATGCCACCATAAGTGAGGGCACCATCTGCGCGCAAATCAGATCACATTCGACTATCTCGCAAAGCGTCTCTTACTAGTGTCGTTGTAACTTGTTGCGGGTGCGAAAGAGACGCCTAATATTTCCTGTGTGATCAAACCCTGCGAGAGAGCATTGTTCATAACGGTGGGGATTAGCTCGTTGGTGCTGGGCGAGAGTGTGCCCTCAGTCAGAATGACGGGGCCCACACCGACGATGCCATCGACGCCCTCAAAGTCGGCATAGGAAAGAGCATCACCGATGGACTGGTTCGTGATGACAAAACCTGGAGCAAGTGTCACCTGGTCGAGATCTGCCGGTTGGATTTTAACAATGTTATCATTTTTAAGCGGCCAAAAGACCTACACTCCAAGCCGGAAAAGTAGCCCGAGCCGTAAGTGACGTTGACGTCCTCACCAGTGAAGATACTGGTTGAGGTTTGGACATACGTTGTTCCAGTTCTTCAAAATACAATGAGATGCAGTCTAAGGGAATAACCAATCGGGTCCTACCCAACAAAAGTATTGGAGCTACCGGTGTCGACGACCAAGTTGTAGTACGTCGGAGGGCTACCAACGCCCACACTGGTGGTGTACTGGACATATGCAAGGTTAGATGCAGGGACCGTCGTAGGACCGCCAGAAGCAAAGCTCTTTAGGAATGCAGCACGGGAACGATCAGCATCAGGCAGTCCCGCGAGAGAAGAGCTGGAAGGCGCAAGTTTCGTCAGGGGCATACTAAAGAAGCTTGAAGCCGATACAGAGGCCACGGTAGCGAGGAGAACTGCGCAAAGAAGGGCGGAGAACGACTGCATGTTGAGCAGACGAGCAGGGACCTGGTGCTAATTCATCATGAATGACCCAATGAGATTTATATGGGCAGGGACCGGGGTTGAGGCAGCCGATAACCACCCAGTACTAACAGCACCTGCCTGAAGGAACGCATGGAAGTAGAAAGCTGCCATGCGTGTCGATTTAAATAAACTGGAAGACATACATAGAACCAATAATAACATGGGACATTTTCCATAATTTTCCGGGTCGGCGCTGAAGCGCTAGCATTTGAACAGGGCCAAATGCGAGCAAGCACGCTATCAGAGACTCGTGAGCATTGCGAGGTTGCTCACCTCTATAGTCAAGCCTGTGATATTCCCACCGATCCAAAGTAAGTACATTCGTATCTTGAGCAAGAAATGGGAGCCATATGTATTATGTTCCACTCATATGGCTCGAAGTTCGTAGCGTGTGCATAAGAATAGACAGAGACCAATTAGGACCTACCTGAGCCACGGAGAGAAGGTGTCAGATATATGTATCTCGCAACCGAGCCGTCCTAGGCCTAGACATTTTTGGGTTGCTGTCCTCCCGTGCAGCTGGTGAAGCGGCCGGTGAAGAGTCAAGACTACAACCCTGACTGTCACTGGGCGGTCATTAGACGGCGCCCGATGGAATGAGCGTGTTGATTCTGAATCAACCCACCAAATGGCCAAATAGAACATAATAGTACTGAATCCTGATAACCGGTTCAGTCCCAAGTTGTCTTGCACTGCTGGCCGCTGCACAGGCATGGAGGACGAGTACTTTGTCTAGGATAAATGCATAATCTACTCACATCAAGATGCTCACAGCGGGTGGGAGCAGTGGCACCGTTAATCCCTCATTGCTTGCGTCTAGTCGCTGTCTCCCACAAAGCCTATGGAAATGGGACAACCGAGAGCTGGTGAGTCGCACTCTACCTCGCGCTCGACAGTACATGAAGTCATTCCATTTGAAAGCAACTTCAAAGACCCATGACCTCCAATGACTGGTCTATTTTTTTTTTTTGCAAATATAACCACCGTATCCGTTCCCTCGATACGCCACCGATAGTTCTGGTCCGTACCGAAATTTGGCGTACCCTCAGCTGTCCTCCCTTCTCCCTCTCCTTGCTTCCTAACTTAACGTCTCTTACATGGTGTGGGACTACCAACGAGATGTTCCAATATATCCGGTTGTTTGCAACCCCCAAATTGGTAACGCTCGATATCAACCCACAGTCTCTCGCATTTGGTCCATCCGAACAGTCCATCTTGTCATATATCCCAATGTAGTGCCCTATGGTCTCGAATTTCATATCTTCTGCAAAATCAGGAGACACGTCGACCGCTTTGCAATGCTGGTCTCATCTGAAATCAGTGAGCACCGAAAAGGTTCCGAGGCTGCCATACTACACCTGTCCAATTTGCCTTCACTCGGAATTCTACGCCTCAAATTACCTTCTACATCCATATCCATGGATACCCAAAGCTCCTACAGCATCGTGTGTTCTGCGTATTGCAGATGCTGCATATAGAGTGTGAAATTCTGGTGCTCTTAGATGCCTTCTTTGAGACACTCTCGATCGCTCCAGAAGTGCTATCATTGTCCATCACTCGCGGACTAGATACCACACTGGCCCTGCTAGCTTCAATTTCCTGTCTATCCAGTGTTTGTACCAACAGCACTTTGGAGCGGGTTCTGAAACTTCTGATCAACATATTCGATCAATCTGATGATCACAATACTTCGATTAGTGCTGCAGTTTTTCATCCACTCTTTGCTTTCCGCAATATTCGCAAGCTCGAAGTCATTATCGTGAACTGTGGTGTTCAATTTGATGATGCCACCCTTTTTCAGATGGCTAAGGCCTGGCCGCTACTGGAGGAGTTCTTCATCTTTAAAGAATGCCGCCGTTCGAGAGATCGTATTACCGCAAATGCCCCCGTCTCACTATTGCAACATTGCCATAAACTGGTCTGCTGGAGGCGGACACAACACATCCCCTAACATTCCCTACCAGGGTTTTGCATACAAACCACTATATGTGGCGCACTTCGGTAGTTCAAGGATTCGCCACCCGACAAGGATCGCTGCTTTCATTTCGGCCGTCGCACCTAATTTGGTGGAACATGTTGCATGGGAGCATACTTTCTACAAGATCGATCCAGGCCTTGAGAAATACTCCAGCAGGTGGAAACTCGTTCAGCGTTTGATCAAGTCTTTCTCCACGTTCCGCGAGCAGGAGAGGAGAACTTTGATGCCGAAGGCAGGTGAAGGGGCCGAACGTAGTAATGGAAATGAAGAGTTTGGTCCATCTGCCAACCACTACGGAGTTGTGCAGCCAGCCCAGGAGACCGAAAATGGGGAAGCAGCTGCTAGTAGTGACACCGACGGGGATGAAGGGGGTTCCTCGGAGGACGAAGGGGATTCATCGGATGAAGATAGCGGAAGTGAGGGCGAGTAGTCTAACTGGGGCGCATGAGACTCGTTGCAAGAAGAATAATTCGAGACGCAGACAATAAAGTACTGAATTTTCTTTGCGCTCATTCGTCTTACTCGGGGTTTTCTCCCGAACAGGGTACTTCGCATTAGACTTCCGCCGATTGTGTAGACTCGCTCATTCAAAATCCCGTTCTTGCTTCCGTTGAATTTTCGCCCACTATTTCCTTTTACTTTCCATGATTGTCATGCACCGCGGTGCACGTCTACATCTGGCGTCAAACCACGTTCTGTCAAGCTGAGATTCCCATCCATCCCGGCGGCAATCTCGTTATCGCCCCAATCGAGCGAACTTAGTTCGTAGCGTCGATACCTATCGTGAGTATACATGGTGCGGTTGAAAAGCCGCTGGGTCTGTCGCTCCGAGAATAATGCTTTTAATCCACTTGATTGATGAAGTGCGAGGTTGATGCGTCTAACCCTAGTGTTATTACATGTCATGAGTACCCAACATCGCTTCTCCACCATCATTGGGGGGTGAGACAACCTCTCAAGCTACTTCAGGCCACTCCCGTGCGATAATACTCTGTCGTTCTTCCTCCGTCTCCGCAAAGATAATGAGCTTCATCAAATCTTGTGCCTCCTTGAAGCTCTCGAACAAGCGATGCTTGATCTTGCTCTTGATGCAGTATTCCATCAAGTCATTTTCTCCATTCGGCTTATACTTGACAAACAGACAGGTCGCTCCCTGCGCGGCGGATAAGTCTGAGACGCCATCGCCGAAGAAGAATATGATCGGGGCGGGATCCATGTTCCTGTAAGGCGCAATCGCCTTCGACTTGTCGTGTCCGAAGCCACTAATTTATCGTCCTCAGTCAAACGCGAAACGGTAATGGGTGATTTTACCTCTCTGGATGACGGTACACAACGTCCCAGCTTCCATCGTCGTATGTTTTCACCTTGTTCGATATTATTTGTATACCGTCAAGGCTAGCGAGATGCTTGTTAAGGACCGCACGGATGATAGGTTCCATACCACTGCGGAGATGTCAATGATCACAGCACCGTGAAACCACCAGTTGTTGCACCTGGACACAATTACGACGGGTATATCATTCGTTTCGCAAAATTCGTAGAAAGCCTTGAAGGTATCATCGACTTTGATGTCTGAAACCGTCCATTAGTTCCAGAAAACCGTCGTGCGTGAACAAAAACTTACTGTTCGCAACAGCATTTCTACAGAATTCGAACGTATGCGTCACCTTGCCATCGACCTTGCCATTCTCATTGATGCTCGCGACCATCTTCCGGAAGGAATCCCTGTATGAAGAACTCAATTCTGCAGCTTTTTACATGCAATGCCTCGCACCGGAAGTTGTCTTCGTTATTACGCACACGTTGATTGAGCGCAACGCGATCTTCGCGCCCCATGCCAAAGTTGTCCGTCACAACTGAGTACTTCAATCAGAGCAAGACACATAGTAAAGTTCTCCAAATAACGAACAATCATTAGAGTCCTGCGTGGTGATAGTGCCATCCCTGCACAACGAAACGCAGTCAGCGCTATTGCCACTTAGATCTAGATCTAGCATTTACGCACCAGTCGCTGAGTACGATGAATTTCTTGCCGTGGTAGACGACTGGTTCATCGAGAGACGATTGCTGCGACATTGTAGTTGTCTATGTTCAAATCTATGTTATGTATTGTCTAGTGAGATGGAAGGAAGGAGTCAAGGAGGTGGGGCTCCGTGAGATATGGAGACGTGAGCGGCGTTTGCAGTTGCACGTTGGTTAATACTTGGAGGTGAGCGCCAAATCTTATCTTATCTCTTACTCAATAATACGGAACTGGTTTTCAACTTGAAGTCCTTGCATCGAGGCAGTTTATCATGGGTGTGTACGTGTCTATATGACATTAATGCATTAAGTACATTATGGCTGATCAATGCTAATAAGTAAAGGTTATCGATACGGGATAGGGATACTGCTGCAAAAAAGCGAATGGAACGAGTAAGGACACAAAGGGAATAAATAACTATGATGCAATGGTGTTCGTTCTTGATCTTCAAGAGCCTATACTATATAATGTATTAGTATAATCATAAAGTTATGCACGCCATAGCGTGGATCTACCAGTCAATCTCAGCAGGGAAGAACTTTGCAATGAGGCCCTCATAGTATGGGCGAAGCTTTTCAGCATCGCAGGGTTCATCACTTTTCGAGTAAAGATCATACGGGTTGAAGGCACGGGCGGCCTCAAGCGCTAGTTGATCCTTGCTACTCATGAGGTGCGCGTAAGCTCCTTCACGGTGCCATCTGCATGGATGGTAAAAATTCAGCGGATGGTGCAGAAACTGGCAGGAACTTACGGGTAAAAGCTGTGATACCTGATCATAGCAAGGGCCTCTTCGGGGAGCGAGCTCTGATCCTTAACGACGTGGTAGAGATACTGTGAAAATGTTGAAAAACATGAAGACAAAATAATGTCGACAAAGTTATACCTCATCATGTCCCCAAGACACCATGACATTATCAAGGCCGCAATTGGGTTCATAAATTCCATACTCCGTGGAATAAACCGCATCATGGAAGTCTGGATTACCGGCGAAGGTATCGGGGTAAATGTTTTTCTCGGAGAAAGCGCAGCCGACGACAAAGGTATCCTTGAATAAAGAAGTACATCAGTCTGTACGTCACCATGCGTGCCCGATGAAGAAACTTACACCAACAACGTCCCACTGGCCTTCGCTGCCAAATAGATGCAGCAGCTTACCAAGGTCGTGGATCAAACCGGTAACTTGCATCCATTCGGGCTTACCGTCGCGTCGGATGGCCTCAGCAGTCTGGAGCAAATGCTCGATTTGCGAAAGCTCAGTCTAAATACGTGCTGCATGTCAGCAATGGGAAATCACAAGCCAGTGAATCACTGACGTCTGGATCCGAGTCGTCCACAAGAGTATTGAGCATTTCCATAGCTTGCCAGATACCCATGCGAGCGCGTTTCCGGCTCTTAAATTCCATACGGGCCTTGATGTTGAAAGCTACGGTCTGCTTTTCTGCGTGGCAGCCGGGAACCTGATCAGTGCCACGCCGTGCATGGGTAAATCGGATGTACCAACCATGTTGCTCCTTGTAAAAATTCTTGACGCGATCGCAAGCATTCTCATACTGACGGAATGTCGTCTTGTCTTTGATGGAATCAAACTCAGACTGAGTGTCCCAGATTTTGGCCTTCAGAACATTTACTGTAGAGAAAGGCGGATTCGGACTGTAAGCCACATCCCGAAGCGCTGGAACGGCGTAATAGATACGTACCGTCATCGACAGCATCGGAAACAGCGTCGAGTTCGTGGCCGTCGTGTTTGTTGATAACAACCGCAGGCATGTCTAATAGTGATATTTGAGAAATGAGGAGTTTGGGAGATGGGCAGGAGGTTGATTGGACATCGAGACAGGGAAGGCTGCCTTATATACGGGTGCGATTATCGCGAGCACCAACAGACCTGAGCCTTGCGCCGATTCACCGCGCTGGGCCTGCAAAATTGGTGACGATAATTTCATCAAAGATTGTCAACTTCCCTATTAGCATGTGGGTCCTTTGTGAAATTGACGCCGCGGAGCCTTTCGGGCCCTGAAGAAGCCCATGCCGCCCACGTAGCTCTCGCGTGGCTCCTCGTGGATCGCGGGAGACGGAGGAGTAATCTGTCTGTTTGAGTCTGCTTGTCGTGGGCCACAGACCGCCTGCAGCTTGAGATACAATGCCAATCGGAGGCCAGGTCATCATGCTCAACGTTGACCAGCGTTCCCGGTGATGAATCATCCGAGTCAGAGTCGCCCGTTCTGACTTGCCGTCAATGTTTGCACAGGACTTGCCTTAGTCTAGACTTCTTGTTCGCTTCCGTAATTCAATGGCAACCTAATCTCACTTCCGGTTGCCGACAATCCGAGTAATCGCAAGAATGCAAAGCCCTGGTCCGCTGACGGATGACTTTTTTCTTCTCTTGGTGCAGCCCTTGCTCAGGCTCACATAATCCTTGAGTCCATCGGATGTAACAACTTGGGTCCTGAAGGATATCTCCGGGATATAGGGTGAATTTCGGCTAGACGTACGTACATACCAGCATTGCGCTATGGCACCCGACGGGCCACAGCTCCTGGACAGTCCCTAGACCAGTACTCTTTGTTATTTTCCCAGCTTTCGAGACTTATGGTACTAGCCTACCAGACGATAGTCATCGCCAAGATTCTGTCTTGTTCGCCAGACGAATATGCCAGCTGACGACTTGAAATTGACTTTCGGTTGCGCCAACTGTGACGTCAGGCCAATTGCTGTCAAGAAATTCAAATGTCTTTCTTTCACCGGATGGGATCAGATAATCCTAGTATGGATGATGAGACAATTCTGCGAGCTGAACACCTTGTGAGAAACCCTCATTAAGATCACAGTGGTTGTTCTCTTTGTGCTGGCACATGCTCGAACATAATTTATGTGTGACTCATCGTTCTCACAAGTAATGTGCTGTCAACTCTCCCCCGCGGACGACTGGCCATACTAGTTGTCTCGTCCGCCGGATTGCACTCTCATGAGCGCTGGCGGATGTGGAGGCACTTCCTGACTCTTGAGTCGTGTCATCTCACTGTCGCGGCATACTGTGACTCGTTCCCATTTAACAGTGCGTCGATTCCGTAATAGATTCTCCTATGAGTACATGCAGCTTTACTGGTGCAGACAGCTCTACCTCGAATGCTACAATCGTGCCCTCCAATTCACTTCCTGTCAATCTCATGATTTAGTGAATGACTGAGCCTGTCGCTCACTTGGTTGGAACAGGCCAGTTGTCGAAACCGAGGTCAATACCTGGGTAGCATATTTCAGTACCAATCGCGTTCACTGTGATTACCAACGCTCACCCCAGGGAGGCATGATGTGAACCGTTTCTGCTTGCCACTCGCAGCTACACCGTCAAGGACCTGAATGTCCTCTCTGGGGTCAGAGCGTTGTATGCCTCTAGCGCACCAGTCAAGTTAGACTCGATAACGGGATGGTGTCACTGATTTGGGAAGGACAACAATACCCTTTGCCACTGCATTCAGATCCGCCAACTATCATTCTCTTGCCAGGGTAAATGATAAATATGAACGTACGCAGGTAGCCGAGAAGGACATCGGAGGTGCTCTTGAGACCGCGCTTCTTCGCAATCTCGGTCGCGGACTCATCGGCAAACAATGGAGAGTTGGTCGAACCAAGGGGTGAGTATGCTTGTGGAACGATTTTCTTCGACTTCAAGTACTCGAGAAGCTCCAGCTGCGGATTGTACAGGTGAAGTTCGAGCTATACATGTCAACGGTGAGTTTCGAACGGCATCTTTACGTCGAACACACCTGATTAACGGCCGGGATGACCTCAGCAATGGGTAAAATCTTCTCAAGCATCATCTGGGAGAAGTTTGACGCGCCGATTGCCTTGACTTTACCCTTCTTTACCATGGCCTCCATACCCTGCCAAGTGTCCCTGAGGTCTCGGGATTCATCAATGTCGCGGTTGCCGTTTGGGCGCATCGGCATGACAGGGTGATTCCCGTCTGGGTTCATCGCAATAGGCCAGTGAACAAGGTAAACTGATGGTATCTTAGTGTCAGTCAAACGAATCCCACAGAGAAATGCTGCAGGTCCTACGGTCAAGATATGTCGTTCCAGGTTGGCAAGCGTTTGGTCGAGGCATTGCTCGACACGTCTATGGTATGTACCCCAAAGCTTGCTAGTGATCTATCATATCCGAGTGAACAGGGTAAGTCATAGGTGGGATACAGTATACGCACAAAACACTTCTTCCCGCGGAACGCCCGATGCACGCAGACCCTCGCCGACTTCCTTTTCGTTCCCATACGCCCTTCAGTAAGATACGCTTAGATCAGGATCATTTCATGATCAAATTTCTTCAAGCACAGTCAATGTGTCTAT
>NW_024538007.1:0-16144 GCF_016628075.1 Suillus paluster
TGATGTTTCTTTCCCATCTGTAACACGTGCCGCAAGCTGATTTCCCTTTCTCAGCTTTAAAATGCGCTGCTTCAACAGCGTCATTGAGTGATTGCTTGGATGTGACCTTCCCATCCTTGATGCTTCCATAATCTCCATCAATCTCCATTGTAAGTACCCCCTGTTCTGCCCTATCTTCAGGGACTGTCGTCCATATAGCGAGTTCTCATTGTCAAATGACGAGCACCAATGGAAGGATTTTATGTTGGGTGATTGGGCATGGGATCAGGCGGTATGTTTCTTCTCGTTTTGAGCTACATTAGTTGATATATATTATGTATAGGATGAAATCTCAAAAGATCCGGGCACAATTGGTCCGACTTTCGTCCCAGTGATTTTGGGAAGTGATAAAACTACTGTTTCAGTGGTGAACTGGCAACAACGAGTATTACCCCCTTTATGCGTCTATCGGTAATGTTCGAAACAATGTTTGCTGAGGACACCGAGACATGGTCACCATCATAGGATTCCTCACAATCCCAAAAGTAAGTTAAGTTTGTTTTGCTTTCATTCAGGCTAATATGTTTATTACTAGCTAACCGTCAATATGCTCTGATCCAATGTTCCCGAAAATTCTGCCGTCCACCTCTTCCATTCCTCACTTTCCAGAATTCTTCAGACAACTCAGGCCTGGGATGACCAAACCTGAATGTAGCGTCATTTTGGAGACGGCCATTTCCACCGTGTGATATACGGGCTTGGGCCTTACATCGCCAACTACAAGGAACAAGTCTCCTTAGCCTGCATTGTCAGAGGCTGGTGTCCAAGGTATCAAAGCTGTCATTCTCAAGTAATGTGTCAAATTGCTAACTTACATGAAGGTGTTTAGCCGCCTCGCAATAACCCTTGATCATGATGCCTTGGACCGCTGCGAGACACACTGATGGTGCTAGTTGAGGAAGGGGACGTTGGGAGAGTTGTGGGATGACTATGGAATGTGGGCGATCTTATTGTGAGTCTGTTTTCTCTGATGTGCTTATACTTATTACACACATCATACTCTAGCCATTCACGAACGATTTCCCCCACACTGATTATAAATTAACTCATTGCCACCGGAACATTCTCCACCAGCTCATCAAGGGGGCCTATCAAGGACCACCTCGTCACTTGGGTGGAGGACTATCTAGAAAAACTTACAGAAAACGCGAAGCTAAACAATGCATGGATGACATTGACTGAAGGTATAAAATATATTTGTTTTAAATAAAACTCATTCCTCATGCGTCCCCAGAATTGCTGCTGTAGCATCGTTTCAGGCTTACAACATTTCCCTGAGGGACGAGGCTTTAAACAATGGACCGGTGACGATTCCCAAGGCTCTTATGAAGGTTTGTTTTTCATTTGATTCTTATATCTCTAGTATGCTCATCGATATCAGGTCCTATTTACCTGCAATTGAAGGCCACATCCCATCCAAAATGTGCAGGGCCTTCTCACGCTTTGTTAGAGTTCTGTTATTATGTATGCCGCAATGTCATTTCAGAGACGACTCTCGCAGAAATTCAAGATGCACTCACAAGGTTTCACCGACATTGCAAAGCCTTTCAAGATGCTGGTGTGGTTTCCTCCTTTCCTTACCCCAACAGCACTCTCTTACATTACTCCCGCCTTATATGACTTTTTGGCGCCCCAAATGGTCTATGCTCGTCAATCACAGAGAGCAAGCATATCAAGGCAGTAAAGGAACCTTGGCGGCGCTCAAGTCGCTTTAATGCCCTTGGTCAGATGCTACAAACTAACCAGTGGTTGGATAAACTTGCTGCTATGTGTGCTGACTTCACAAGTCGAAGGATGATGAATGGGACAGTTTTGTCTGTAGTCTTTGAAGCACTTCATACGTCTTAGTCTTGACTCATTTTAACTACATCTCAATAGAACAAATCCAGGAAGCTGACAATAAAGCTGACAATGGGGACCACCATGGCATCACAGATCCGAATGATGATGCTCAGCACAATGGAAATGAGGACCAATTAGAGGGCAATGAGAATGGTGAAGTTGACGATGGTCCCACACTTGTTCAAGCACACATACAGCTTGCTTGAACACCACGTGCATGTTTTTCAGTTAAATCTTTTACATTGTCTTTACAATTTCTTAGAACGAATGCGGGCAAGGACAGTTTCTGCCCTGGCAATAGAACTGGAAATACTGCAATTCTCTGCCCTTCTCTGTCAATTTCTTTTTGAACAACTGCACCCTGATGACCCTTGGGACCTTTCTGACATTCCCGAGTTTCAGTTCCCCAGCTATGAAGGCCGGGTTTCTATCTTCAATTCAGCATCATCCAGATTCTATGCACCTAGTGACATTAGTGGGATCAGTGGAATGTGCACAGAATATATTTGTGCATGCCCTCTTTGGCGGAACGAGGCTCCTTGATATGATTGTGTATTTGTCAATACAAATCCAGAACTAGAGGGGATGCAGGGGTTTGATGTGGCGCGTGTTCTTTGCTTTTTTTGTTTACTGTTAGAGGGACTACCTTTCCTTGTGCAGTGATCCGTTGGTTCAACACTGTTGGCAACTCCACTGATGAGGACACCGGTTTGTGGGTTGTTCACCCGGTGTTTGCTCCCAACCACTCCCCCAATATTTCCATCATCCACGTTGACTCTATTTATCGTGCAGCTCATTTAATCCCTGTTTGTGGTACATGTTTTGTCTCTTGTGACCTTAAGTTTCATCATTCCTATGATTCTTTCCAGTTTTAATACGTAAACAAATACGCTGAACATCATGCATTTGAGATTGCTTTTTAGCCACTGGTGTTGTCTTTTAATCGACTTACTTCAGTTACCAGTTCACACTTAATGCATGATGCTATGACTTTTCAGTGTCGTCTTTTGATTGACTTACTTCAGTTACCAGTTCACACTTAATGCATGATGCCATGACTTTCCAGCATTCTATAGCTTTTCTGGCCTTTCTACACCTGACTCTACTTTTGCACCTTTATGGCACTTGTAATTGGACGGCCAACTTTACCAACCTCGACTTAGTGTGGTCTTAATCCACTTAACCAAATTAATTGTGGGAGAAAGATGGATCAAGTTGCAAAAGTGAAAATAAGGAATCTGTTGTTTTCCTGATGAAAAAGTGGTCTATTATATTATGTTATACATATATATACTAAACTACTACCTATATATGAACAGGGACCTATTGTAGTGTGCTGGTGAAGCTGCAGTGAGGTGGGGAGGGTGTGAGAATAATTATAATTGTGGGGTATACCAAATTGGGTGGTGTTTGAGGTGTTGTGGGGTAATTCCCACACCATGTGGCTGAAAAATGCGGAGGTATGGTGTATGGGAATAATGTGGGGAGGCCTGACATGAGGGGGTGACCAAAATGAGTGAATTTCCGCTTTTTGGAAGCCAAAATTGCAGTCATCACATGACCAAGCTATACACTATAGGTCTGCTACTTAGCATGTTCTAATGCATCAAAAATCAGGCTAAGAAGCTGTTGAGACTTACAAGCCGAGAACATGCATGCTTAGAAATCATAAGTAGCGGACTTGTTTTTTGAGTTTCAGAGAAAAAATATAATATATAAAGTATCTAGGAGATTTCCGCGTAATTATCATCTTGCGCTCCTATTCTCATCATCTGCTTCTATCAGAACATGCATCACAACTCTCCAGTCATAACCTTAATCTTAATAGGTTATGAGCCCTGACGTGCGCAAATAAGATTATAAAACATATATCAGACGAGATCTAACCAAAAAAACAAACCTCCAAAATGATGGACCAATCTGCCGGTTCCTCATTGTCATTGATGTATCAGATCGAGCATTTGAACGACTCCAATTGGCTGGGCTGGAAGCGCTGAGTCAAAGCCATTTTGTTTGAGAAAGGAATTGAGGGGTATGTTGAAGGAACTATCCCCAAGCCTACACGAGGCCCGGACCCTGTGTCGGCACAGAGGGAAGCTGACATAGCAAAGTGGGAGATGCAAGACCATAAGGCCCAGACTGTGATTGAGCTGTCAATAAGTGATAGCCAAATGATTCACTTAGCTGGAGCCACGACGGCAAAAGACATGTGGGATCAACTGAAGACCATGAAAGAATCACGAGGAAAACAGGCGATCACCACATGGCGGTGGAAGTTCTATAGAACTGTCGCTGACGAAGGCGATGATGTCCCCACGCATGTCAAAAATATGAGGGAGATCCAAGAAACCTTACATATGATGGGAAGTTTGGTGACGGAAGAAGACTTCTGCACCGTACTTATTTCATCATTACCGGAATCTTGGGACACCTTTACTACAACATACCAGATTAGGATGGGTGAAACAAAGACCATCACGTCACACGATTTAATTTCCCTTATCTTGGAGAACTCGCAAAGAATTGAAAAGAATGGAAAAGGAAAAGGAAAGGAGAATGCCCTCACTGTCAAAGGAAGGAACCTGGGAAAGAGGAAGCGAGAAGATGTGAAGAAATGTCGCATCTGTAAAAAGTCCGGCCACACCGAAGATGAGTGTTGGTTCAAGGATAAGCAATGCTCTAACTGTGGAAAAGCGGGACACACCAAAGAGAATTGCTGGAGCAAGGGTGGAGGAAAGGCGTGGCAAGGCCCGTCTAAATTCCCTCCCAAGAAGTGCAGAAAAAATGATAATGCTCATGTCGCAGAAGACATAGATGACATTGCAAATAATGTGCAATATGAGGAGGAAGATGTTGCCTTTATGGGTGAAGAGATGCAGGTCGATCCAATCGAGGTCGAGAACCAGACAACAGTCAATGTCAACGATCAGATTGAAGATGAAGACCAAATTAATATATCTAATAATAGTGATGAATTCAAGAAGCTGAGCTATTACGATTGGCTTGCAGACTCAGGAACAACATCACACATTACTAAGATTCGATCTGCATTGACAGATTATGTTCCATTAAAAAGTCATAAAGTCAGCAGGATAGCTAATGAATCCCTTAAAGCTGAAGGACGAGGGACAGTCAAACTAGTAAGTACAATATATTAGCAGCAGGTAATCTGCAAGCTTAAGAATGTCCTATATGTACTGTGTGCCTCAAATAACCTCATGTCTATTACTCACTTAGACAGAGAGGGAGGACATGCTATAATGGGCAATGGTGTAGCAACCTTAAAAGTGCGTGGAGGACGCACAATTGCCAAAGGGAAACTTCATAACAGGCTATATTTATGAGAAACTTGGGCAAAGTTACAACCAGTAACTAAAGTACATACTGCTCAAGAAGATAAACCTGTAGATTGCCTTACCTGGCATAAATGATATGGGCATGTAGCCTTTAGTGGTCTTAAAAGACTGCACAGAGAAAGATTAGTAGAAGGTATGAATATTAATGAAAACTCATCTATGCCACAGTGCGAAGCCTGTATTCAGGCAAAGCAGACGCATGATTCATTACTGCATTGTGGGTGAGGAAAATAGACTCTGTGTGGATCAGAAGTCTAACAAGGGTGCAAGGCTTATACTTGTCCTGAGGGGATTGCTACTGGGTAGTGAGTCCTCAAATAAGTGCGAGGAAACAAAGACTAGACTCTGTCTAGCGACCCGAAGGGTTCCGGTCCTTACTAGGACTGGGAACACAAAGATGCAGAGGGTTCCCGATGAGCGGAACTCAGCGCGCGACAAGTGGAACTAATGCGTGACGAGTGGAACTAGCGGAACTAATGCAGAACAAACAGAACAAATGGGGAACAAATGGAACTAATGGGGAACAAACAGAGGGAAAAGAAACTACAAGCCTGCAGGAGGATGATTGGGCAAAGTCGGACCAGGCTTGTGTCTGGTACTTGCTCCAAGTCATTGGATCTGATGTCAGGTGTTTCAAGTGGAACTCATGGGGGCAGGAATGATGCAATGCGATCAGGAATAGATTCAGGAAGATATTTCAGACAGTAGGTGGAGTACTGGGAAGTACTCTGTAAGTGGAAGTGGAGTCGAGTCTATCAGAAGGTAAAAAACTAAGATCCCATCTATTGCTACCTATATAGGAAGGGGTTCCGAAGTGCACTATGCTACAACTGGGTGAGGCTGTGAGATAAGGAATCGGTCCTGAGTAGCGGAAGGATCCGTATAAGTACCGTAACACATGGGAAATGAGATAGGAACATGTTAGTGACATGGGGAACGTAGCTAGTACTCACCAGTGAGGATGGAAGGACAAGGACAGGATGGAGGAGGACGTTCTGAAGGCTAAAGGGATCTGATGCATATAGTACGCGATTGTTCCGCTGGGTTCCGCTGGGTTCCACTTGGTTCCGTGTAGTGGACGGCTCGGGGAAGATGCGGATGGGTAGTGGAACACACGGGAAAATGGTGGGAAGGCATGGGAAATATATGGGATACGGGCCTACAGTGGGGGCATTCCCCACAGCATGATGCTGATAATTGTTCCAGATCACTCGGAGAACTCATGCACAGTGATGTGTGGGGTCCAGCCAGAGTACAGTCAATTGCTGGATCCAAATATTATATCTCATTTATCGATGACTGCTCCCGAAGAAGCAGTGTCGAGTTCATGAAACATAAAAATGAGGCTTCCACCAAAGTCAAACAATATGCGACATACCTGAAGAAGCACTGGCAAAATGAACCTAAAAAGTTCCTAGTAGATAATGGAACGGAATACGTGAATAATGACCTAAAAACCTGGTGTAAGAACGAAGGGATTGAGCTAGAGACAACTGCACCATACTCACCTGAGCAAAATGGAGTGTCTGAAAGACTCAACCAAACATTAACAGAGTTAGCAAGGGCAATGCTGATCGAAAAAGACTTACCGGAGTCTTTATGGGCAGAAGCGGTATCACATGCCACTTATATCTGAAATCATGCACCCATGCGAGTGTTACAAGGCGCAACACCAGAGGAACTGTGGAATGGTAAAAAACCTAATGTAACTCACCTATAAGAGTTTGGTGCACTGGTATATGTGCTCCAAGAGGGCACAAATCAATCTAAGATGAGTCCAAAGTCAGTAAAGCAAATCTTTGTAGGATTTGTGGATGGACCACAAGCAATAAAATATTATAATACCTGTACGCACCAAATTCAAGTGTCAAGGAACTATAAGTTCCTGACAAATATTGCGCCAAACACATCTGATGCACAGTGCGAGGGGGAGTTAGATAGGATGGACGCGCAGGCACCAGAACAAACTGACACAGTACCACCTAAAAATAAAAAAGAAGACCGTTCAGAACAGAATCAGGGAGAAAATGAGAACTCATCCTTAAAAAGGAAATGTGTTCCTGAAGACAATGGAGAACTGCCTAGAAGATCAAAAAGACAAATGGTAAGACATGACTACCAGCAACTAAATGACCCAGAGCCAGAATGGGCTTACCTTGAGTGCGAAAGACATGAACTTGAGGATGAACTCTATCAAGAGGATATAGCTCTTGCAGCCTTTGTTGAAAATGGCAGCTTCAAACCACATGAGCCTAGGTCATTAAAGGAAGCACAATCATCAGATGACTGGCCAAAGTGGGAAGAAGCAGTGCGAGCAGAACTTACCCAATTAGAGCAAATGGGCACCTGGAAACTGGTAGATCCTCCAAAAGATCGCACCCTAGTCAGGAACAAATGGGTCCTTGTAAAGAAAACTAATAAAGAAGGGGAAGTGGTTAAATATAAGGCACAGTTAGTAGCCAAGGGGTACTCACAAATACCAGGCATGGACTATACAGATACCTTTTCCCCAGTAGTACACCTAGAGACAATACGTACAGTAATGTCCACAGCTGCATCCCTTGATTGGGAGGTGCAGCAGATGGATGTAAAAGGGGCGTACCTTAATGGCATATTAAAAGAAGAAGTATATATGGAGCAACCCGAAGGCTATAATGATGGGACCGGCCGAGTATGCAGACTGCAAAAAACCCTCTATGGGCTAAAACAGTCAGGCCGAGAATGGAACCTAGAGCTGAATAGCCGCCTGACGAGTATTGGATTCAAACAACTGAAATCTGATCCGTGCACATACATCAGAAAGACCACAGATGGAACAGAAATAATTACCGTATGGGTCAATGACCTATTATTATTCACGGATCACTTGAGCCTGATGGATCAATTAAAGGCACAACTTAAAAATATCCTAGATATTACTGACCTAGGAGAACCAAGGAAAATTGTTGGGATAGAGATCACACGAGATAGGCCTAAAAGGTCAATCCAACTCATGTAATTCAGTAGGCATGCCACTAGATCCGAAGATCATACTCAAGAAAGAAGTGACTGACCAAGAAGGCAACTGAAGTAATGGATATGCATCATTGATCAGATCATTGATGTATTTGGCAGTAGCCATGCATCCAGACATAGCATATGCTATACAAAGACTTAGTTCGTTCACTGCAAACCCTGGATTAGCACATTGGGTAGCAGCAAAACAAGTTTTAAGGTACTTAGCTGGAACGTGAGAGCTCGGAATCAAATATCAAGGTACCGGAGAGCTTGACAAAAGTCAAATTCAATTTGTTGGATGGTCGGACGCTGACTATGCAAATGACCCGAGGGATCGGATATCCATATCTGGATATGTTTTCAAACTTGGAGGCGGAGCGATCACCTGGAGCTCTAAAAAACAAAATGCAATCTCTCTGTCATCAACAGAAGCAGAATATGCTGCGATGGCTCACGCTGCACGTGAAGCCGTATGGCTCCGAAATTTATTCGAGGAACTGAACTTACCTCAGAATGATTCAACTGTTCTCCACAGAGATAATATGTCTGCATTAGCAATTGCGCGAGACCCACAATACCACGCGAGGTCCAAACATTTTGATGTAAAGGACCATTACATCAGGCAAAAAATCCAAGATTGGGTGATTCACGATCAGTACTGTCGCACTGATGAAATGATCGCAGATGTATTAATGAAGCCACTAAACAAGCCAAAACATTGGAAGTTTACCAATGATCTAGGCATGGTCTCGGCTTGAGGGGGAGTGTTGAGTCTTACAAGCCGAGAACGTGCGTGCTTACAAATCATAAGTAGCGGACTTGTTTTTTGAGTTTCAGAGAAAAAACATAATATATAAAGTATCTAGGAGATTTCCGCATAATTATCATCTTGCGCTCCTATTCTCATCGTCTGCTTCTATCAGAACATGCATCACAACTCTCCAGTCATAACCTTAATCTTAATAGAAGCATAGATGATGCATCACCTGTGACTTGTAGTTAGCAGGCTTGATGCATCATAGCTACAGTGACTGGTGTCTAATGAGCTATGTACCTAATAGACAAGTGTACTAGGGACTCGTTAGTTGTTTTCTGATCAATACGTAGAGACTATTAACTCACATCTCAGTCTCTTGAAAGAAGCTGAGATGCACTCGTGCTACTGCTGGTGTTCTTATACTAAACTGGATAGAAATGAAAAACATATCAAACAAATAGGTAAGTTATTGCAGGACATGAGCCGACATCAACACATCGCTCATCAATGTCCTTTTTGGCTTGGGCTTGGACCACCTGTCACTCTCCCTCCTCAACCATTCCAGATCAGTTGGTCTTCTTCATCTCTGATCACCCAGACTCCAACAGCTATCACCAGGGCTATGGCAATATGGGATTTTCCTGATGGGTGGTAGGCAATATACTCATCTGGAGGGTAGTAACTTACATACTTAGAGGCTAGAATGTACCAGTCAGTGTCAAAGTGCCACTAGTAATTGAACGTGATTGAGCATGTTCAAACTTCATCAGTAAATTCACACATTGCTTATTTCAACTTAGTTGGCACTTATCCCTTCTTTTGTCACTTATCAATAATGGGATCTACTTATTTTTCTTCAACTAGCCACCTGGGCCCACCACCCTCAACTAGAGTACACCAAAATATTTGTTAGACTATAGAAGCTCATTTGACAATATCAAAACAACCACATTGGTTGTTTTAGTCAAGTGGAAATGCCAAAACAGTAGCAAGAAGATTTTGACTTAAATGCTTTCCCTAGGCAGCTACACTTGAGAAGACTATATTCTATCATTATAAAACATGTATTTGATAGGTTATTAGCAATTTGAAATACTCAAGTGGAGGGTGGTGGGCTGGGGTGGCTAGTTCAAGAAAAATAAGTAGATCCCATTATTGATAAGTGACAAAAGTAGTGACAAGTGCCAAATAAGTTGAAATAAGCAATGTGTGAATTTATTTGAGAGTAATGTCGGTCAAATGTCAAATAATACACATTGCCTATGCAATTTACAAGTTGGCAATTCTCGTAACAGATGACACCGGGCTATTCGCAGACAAACATTGCTCCTCCTGTTGGGTGTCTCGTCTCCTCCACCTCCTCACATCACGTTCAGCAGTGATCATTAACAGTACCTTGTGCGCGGACAAGCATCATCCCCTTCTACAAACAGGCCGTCCTTCTGATGCCATCGCTAGCATGTCAACCGAGAACAATGAACTGCTCTATATGCGAAAAGCACTTACGGCGTCATACTGACAGTTCGCTGATGAACCATAACTGCCGGCCTATCAGTTACTTTGTTTAATGAAGGTGTGTGGTTGTGACGCACATGCAATATCTGACCCCGTCATTCAGGAAGGTTTTGGATAGTGCAACGGCACTACCGTCGACGTCCAATGAGGCTGCGCACTGTAGACACGCATTGACGCCAGCGAGGAAGCTGAGCAGCGCAAATATTATGGTGCGGGAAGTAGACATGATGAAATTTATGAAAGGGACTGAGGCAAAGCCATAGTAGCAGGCAGGTGTTTTATAGGCTGAAACTTCTAGTGTGAACGTAAAGGCGTTGCTCGCTTTGTTTTTCTTGCTGAGATGCCCTACTTGCGAAAACAGTTGAGCCAAAATGCATGATGATTTCCGCAGACTCGAGAAGTTGATGTGAGAAGTTGATGTGGCTAGTACTCAAAGCGAGATGTGCGACACGATGGTGTCGTGGGCACCAATGAATCTCCGGTTGCCTTGGCTTTGCATTGCTCGTTAGACAAGTACGTTCATCGGACGTTGTGACTTCCCAAACAACAGTCCCCGTAATATAGGCATCCTTGAATCGAGGAAGCTCAGCACGGTCCCTCGTAGATGCAAAAACTCCTGTGCAACATTTCAGTTTCGATCTTCCGCAGATGACGGTCCGTGGTCAATAAGATGGAAGGTACGAGCAGGATCATAAATAAGGCTGATGTGGATCGTGGGCGTCAGGAGAGTTGCATCAGAGAGCCAAAGCACCGGGCTGATTCCGAGAAGCTCGCGATAGGATAATTGTTGAGAGTATGGAATCCGTAGGACAAAAAACACTTATCACCGCATTAAACCAAGTGGCGAAATGATTGGACTGGCTTTTCAGGGAACATTCAGCGAACGTGTCATGAGATGTACCAGTGTTTAACAGGTGCTCCAGTGTGACACAGTGTCTCTAAGTTAGTGTCCTGATTTAATTTGCCGATTGTCAGTTAGCAGCATGGGTTTACGCTGGCAACGAAACTCACGAAGTAAAGTAAAGTCACATCAGATAAATTTTCATAAAAAGTTGCTAGCTATAGTAGATATTGCATCGACGAGTACGGCTGGGTGGTGGGCAATGTATGACTCTTAGCTGAAAAAAAAAGCAAATTTCATGTTATGTAAATAAGCCTGCGACATAGACTACCACCAACTGACCAATCGCACCTTACCACCACCCAGTCAGCCTTATACACCTATTGCAATATTGAGCATCCATCTATACCGTCTACCTCGTGAATCGCAGCCGACCTCTACCAACTGATTTCCCCATACATGGCACTTGCATAAGTTATGAAACAACTCTGTTTGTGGTTGCATTATCGGCAAGCACACCGCAGGCTACAAAAGTCCCTGCACCAAAACCGAACATGCTGATGCATCCATTCAATAATTGCATGCAGTGAGTTTTCCACCGGTTTCTGTCCTTACCATATTTTCGCACTCTTATGACATCATTTCCGTTGTGAATTGAGCATCCTGTTATATCCCTGATGACTGAGGCAGAAGAGAGCGAGGGGTGCGCATGACGTCACTTATACCTGAACCGAGGACTTGGGAGGAGGAAAACGGCGCATTGGATTAAAAATTGAGAGGTGTGCATTAGCTGCCCAGATGGCAGAGCCTCAGAGGTGAGTTATCTGTTTGTGGCATTCACCAATGATATTGTTCGTCCTTATTCTTATCTGACCTTTCTGGTGTCATGTCAACAGACGGCGACCTTGTGAAGAGACCTTGGATGTTAGCCAGTGAGGCAGGGACACTACCGATGATCGTTGAAATTTGCGACGGCAGGCTTTCGCGATGATACCGTGTTAGAGTCGATGAACTACTAATATGAAGTACACGATTCCCTTGATTCAAAAATCCTGACTTCCCCTGCTCAACAGGACTTACTGCGAACATGCTTACTTCGGTCAATCAAGGTACGTTCCTATATACAATGCTCTTGTCGGCGCTGGATAGTGTCATATCTCGCACGGACGCTTCGCCCCCCCCTAGTACCTTCTCATTTCTGGTTTGATTCAGGGATGGGCGTCGTATATTCGCCAGGTATCAATAGCCGATTGTGAATCAGGATGTATCTGTGCTGTGAAAGTCAATACATCGCATCAAGCGGTGCACGATGCAAATATTTCAAAATGAGTGCAGTACACTTTGCATCGAATTCTACGCTTACTTTTTTTTTTTTCGCCCCCTTGTGACATTATTGTCCAATAACCGGGGCAGAGAATGCCATCGAGAGGGGACTTGGATGGGAGTGTTAGCAACCCGGGTTGTATTTCGTTCGGACCTCCCAAGTTTTCACGGCTGACTGCTGTGGCGTCATCATAGGGCGTCCTTGGAGGAGCGGTTGCGCTTTCCGGCCCGGGTCAGCGAGGTCGAGACTCGGAGCGCTGACGATCATTGAGAATCATTGAGACAACAGGCTTTTTCGATGGTCACATCACACTTGGCCTATTGAGGTACTTAATTTCACTGATGGGACTTCTTACCTGATGCACGTACAGCCAGAAGATCCGGAGAATAGCATCAAACATAGGTTCCAGAAATCGCGAATGGTTTTTCCATCTCCTGTGGTGTTCAAACAATCCGCGCGTGTCATACTGAACTTAATACTTACTTCGGTCAATCAAGGCAGAAACAGACATCGTTTCTATGATGCTCATTTCGGCAATAAAAGCGCTGGGTATGTCCAGCACGAATATGTGATGGGTCTACCAAGTTCGCCGAGGCTCGCTCACATTCATCCTTAAGTAGTATGACATGACATTCAAATGGTCCTATCATTCGTTATCAAATTCCACCTGTACCTGTAGTGTTGATGCAAAATGTGTCTAGTTCTCTGACATCTGTAAGATGATGCTTCAAGGTTTCTCGCGATGCATAAGATGTTTGAGTTGGGATGTGCCGAGGCTACTTCCATTTCTAGTATATGCTTCCATACTTCTCACGTTTTACCCCCTCCTGGCTCACGTCCCGGTTTCCAATTGGCTCAGTCCAAGTCCCTTCTAAGTCCTTACTAGACGAGCTACCTCAATGCCGTCAAAGTCTAGCTCCATGGCCAGTCAGATGTCTATAACCACTTTCTCGAAATGGTGAAGGACTTTAAGAGCGGTTTGTACGTTCCCATTTTCATCTTAAATGTACTATCTCATAATCATCCATCCATCTAGCACAGATACCCCAGGCGTCATCAAACGCGTTTCACAGCTCTTCAATGGCCCTCACCCCTTCCTTATTCAGAGCTTCAACACCTTCCTTCCTGTCGGCTGTCGCATCGAGTGCTCCTCTGACCCCCAACAGTCTACTTTTATCGCCATCACTACACCTACAGGCACAATGCTTCAGTTTACCCGTGACGACCCTTGGCCTTCTACTTCATCTGTTGCCTCTACGACCGTCTTGGGTCCTGAGCCTGATCCAAACATGTACGGCATGAATCTCGGTCTCGACAGCTCCTCTATAGAACCAGCCTTTTAGTACGTCTAGAACAACGCTGCGACGAAACAACCTACCGCCGATTCCTAGAAATTCTATAACACCGCTGATGCCGTTGACGAAGTGAGCCTCTTGCCTTCTTTTATGGTACAATAACACATGATATTCACAGCGTGAAGTATCAGCTGAGATCGCCCGCCTTTTCAAAGACGACCCCTATTTGCGCCCATATTTTAGGATTCTCAAAGAGCCAGGATGTTTTTGACGATGTAGAAGAAAGCTATCTCTCCCCCATAGGACGCTACACCCGCTCAAACACACCTCTCGATGGTAAGCCTCTCCGCTGTCGTCCAGAACCCCAGCCACCCATCGAAACCCATCGTCCCTTAAAATCGCAAACGCAAAGCCAACAAGCGCGAACGAGACCCCCGTCTCTTTAGCACCCGAAGCTCCTTCCAAGGTGCCTCTCTGCTCTCGAATCCAAATACCCCACTGACCTCTTCAAGCCCACATAGCTCCCCCTCCTTCCTTCCCTCCTCCTACCAGACGACATCCACATCTTCGACCGCGTCAAACGCGCGTTAGGCAACCGAGACACCTACAACGAGTTCCTCAAAGTCGTGAACCTCTTCACGCAAGAACTCATCGATACCGCTCGCGTCGTCCGCTCAGCACGGAATTTCCTTGGAGACGCAGAGTGGATGCGCCAGTTTAGGGAGATTCTTGGGTGGGATAAACAGAAGGGAGAGGGAGCGGGTGGGTGTTGAACGAGAGTCAGCAGGAGCAGACGTGGGCGAGGGTTTGAGGCCAAGGAGGGCCTGTGATCGTTTCCCATCCGCCCAGGGAGAGTCAATACGGGCCTCCAACAAGGAAGCTACCGCTGAATGCCCACCACCGTGCGTCCCCCCACCCAAGCACCAATGCCAACTAACAGCCCAAACAGGAAGGAAGCGTCACATACACAGGCCGCGACGAGATGTGCCGCGCAGTCCTCAATGACGAATGGGTCTCCCACCCCCCTGGTCGTCCGAAGACGCAGGCTTCGTAGCGCACAGAAAAAGATCTATGAAGAAGCTCTCCACCGGAGCGAAGAAGAACGCCATGAGTACGATTTCCACGTCGAAGCAGCCACGCGCACTATCACCATCCTCGAGCCTATATCTACCAAAATCTTACAACTCCCCCCTGACGAACGCAGTGCATTCAAGCTAAAACCAAACCTGGGGGATCGGGCAAGGCAGTACATGCGAGGGTCATTAAGAAGATATATGGAAGGGAAGCGGAGTTGGAGGTGTTGCAGGCGATGCAAGAAGTTCCGGCCTTAACTATCCCGGTGGTACTCCACCGCCGCAAGGAGAAAGAAGACGAATGGAAATGCGCAGAGGGAATGGAATAAAGTGTGGCGAGAAGTAGATGCTCGAAACGCGTCTCGCGCACTAGACCATGCAGGGATAGCATGTAAAGCCTTGGACAAAAAAGCGCTCTCTGCGAAAGCCTTCGTTGCGCAGATCGAAGCTGCTAGGGACGCCCAGGTGTGTCAGCGCGCTGCGCTTGTGGACCCTTGTTTGCGCGTGCGAGGGTCAGGCATCAATTGGCGTATGAGGTGCAGGATACGGGGGTCCTGCAGGATGCTGTGAAGATGGCGTTCCGTTCTTGGATCGGACGCAGGGGCAGATTGGGGGGGGGGGGGGGGGGGGGGGGGGGGGGGGGGGGTGGAGAGGAGCAGGGTTGAGGGTTTTTTGAGGAGTTTTGTGCCATTGTTTTTCGTGTGGATCAAGAGGTGTTTCATAGGGCGTTTGTGCTTGGGGAGGGGGAGGGGAGGGGAGGTGGGTGAGGATGGGGATGACGCTGAGACGAGTAGTACCGGGAATGGAGGGGGGAGGAAGCGGAAGGGTGGGATGTCATCTGGTAGGGATTTGAGGAAGAAAACTGCTTAAGAGCGAGCAGGCGAAATCGACGGGGAGGAAAACACGTGCGCAGGAAGTTTCTTCGCCCTCTGCTTCGAGACCTACGTCTCCTGCTATACCCGATGTCATGCAGGTAGACACTACCGCTCCGGAGGAGGGAGAATGAGAGCCTGCCGCTCCGTTGCGCAAGGCGTCGAGGAAGAACGTGTTCTTTGGGAATACTATCTTTATGTCCTTTGCGTTTCTCGAGGTACGCATCTATTCT
>NW_024538008.1:0-16137 GCF_016628075.1 Suillus paluster
ACCAATGAACTGGTTCTTGTCCCGGTCACGGTAGTCACGAACATACGTATCCACTGGGCATCGTAAGCTGGGCATAAGAGACGCACAAGGAGAAGAGGACATACGAAAGAGAATGACACCAACTACATTTCATCCAGATTCCACTGCAAATCTGATGCGCGCAATGCGGTTAATGCGATCAAGGAATTTGGCCATGACATTGCAGTACTATTTGTGCACAGCATGCATTTCGAACAAGAACTCAAGTCTTGGGCGAAACGCGCATTGTGTACACCAGCAGAACGAACTCGGGATAATGCACTGTGGTAGGGTGACACTAGTCTAAGTGAACAGTGGTTTGATTCAGACCTTGAAGCACAACAATCACAAACGGACCTGAATTTTCCCATCGTGATGGACAGCGACGAAGGATCCGAGCTCTATGCCTCAGACATCGAGCACAATTATGCCAGCATCCTCAAAGAAGCTGGAACTGACGATATGATCCACTCATACAAGCCATTGTTTATTTCACGCACGCTTCGTCACACGCGCGCACATCTACCAATGTCTGTGTTCTTGGGAAGCAGTTCCAAGGGGTTCTTCGCCTTGAGCTCCACAGGTACAAAGTTGTCATCATCATCATCACCCTCAACTTTCTTCTTCTCTTTCTTCTATTTTGGTGCGGCTGGGGCAGTGGGTGCCTTCTCCTTTTTGGGAGGGACGTACTGCAGCGCCTTCTCGATGTACTCAGTAGGGCCGAAGATAGCCTCTAATTTGGGCTGATGTACAATAGTCTCCAAGAAGCGAACAGTGTTAATGAGTTTAGCGCGCACAGCGGCATCTGCGGTGACGGTAACAGTGCGCTGCAGAATGGACGCAACAGTGATGTCAGCCAGGGTGATGCGATCGCCAACGAGGAAGGTACGGGTGCTCAGATGAGTTTCCAGGGTAATGAGGCCGCGCATTTGACGCTCAGCGAGGAAGGTGTGAATCTACGTGGGGCCATTGAGTGTGAATGGACTGGTAGCGAGGAGCTAACTTACGCCTTTGCTGTAGGGAGTGGAGTTCCTAAGCATCCCCAGAATCGTCTGAGTTTGTACGGCAATTTCTGATTCAGCAAAGTGCACCCATTGGTCTACGAGTGCGGCATCCTCTGGTGTCGAGCCGAGAAGGCCAGAGTTGGGAGCAAGGTCGGCAACTGCAATCAGCGCATCAGCACACACGTTTCAGCTCCGCTGCAAGGCCGCAAGAAAGTGAGATGGATAACATGTCAGAATAACCTGAAGCTGTCAACATATAATTAAGACAGGGATAACTGAAGATCTTTTCATCCTTGTGGTATCCTGGATCGAGAGCGAGATGGAAAACAGTATGACTCACGATAACGCGCAATTGGGGCACCCTCCGTGAGGTTGAGGCCGTTTGCGCCCTCAAAGGCGGGGATCTTTCCATGAGGGAACTTCGCAAGAAATTCTGGCTGCTGATTGTCCGAAAAGTGCTTGTACTCGGGTATCTCGAGTTCAAGACCTGTCAGTGCACAGATGCTCCTGATCTATAGAACGGATACCGGCTGTTATGAGTCATATTGGAAAGGGAGAAGATGCAAGTGTGCTGATCACCGTCTTGGTCTGACGCATAGTAGGAACACAATAGAGCTTGCCCACAGGTGCCATTTTGAAAAATTTGATAAGATGGAAGATAGAGAGAAAGATGAGATGGTTAATGCACCTCCTGAAATTTTATCGGAGCAGAACCAAATCACAAGTGATAATCGCAACGAGGCCCATCGAATCTCAATTACCTTACGAAACAGGGTCAATTGACGTGGAACATAATATGTGAAATCCAAATAATGATAAATTTGATGATGCAGAGGCCACATGATTATAGGAAGAAATCAGTTCTGTCCGACAGTAATCACCGCTGAACGAAAAAGCAAAACGCCCCAAACTGACCATCATGTGCGCATCAGGTATGATTTCTACCTCGGTTTCAATCGAACAGAATATGTAGTCAACGTTGATGCAGGTTACAGAGATCAACAATTTCTCCCAATGCAGTCGGCAATTTCCGAGTATCAACTGCACCGGGACACAACGCCAACAAATAACTAGTGACTTGAAGAAGGAAAAAGACACCACAGAACAGAAGTAAAAGGAAAACTGAGGGCAGAAATAGGACCAGTTACTTCAGGAATAACGACAACTGGGAGACGGACCAACTGCAGGGCCAGTACGAGAAATACGCAAACCTGCTACTTGTTGCACGGAGAACCCAAGTATAACTTATTGTCTGGCACATACTAGTAATGGATAGCCTAGCACGACGCGGAGCAAGGCATAAGTCAGCAACGCTGACCCCTAGTGAGTCAGGACAGGCTTTATCGATCAGATAAGAGACCTGGCTGACTTGGTCTCTTATGGAAAGCGACAGTGATCAGCTCGACGATAGTGAACCTCACGACTACTTGGGTGAGTCGCGTATGAATAAATGATGTGTCCACAACTCTACCGAGTCTCCTTAATAGTATAGCACCGAACGGAATAGCAAACCAGTCTCGTTCGTGCTTAGATTGACGGAGAAAATCTGATGGGCTCGCTAAATCAGTATAGACTGAAAGACAAAGACCTTCCGACCCGGTGAGGTTAGTGGCCAGAAAGAACATGCAGTTTCCGCAGTTTCCACAGTTCGACATCCAAGGTCCAAGCCTTCGTAGTGAAAGTTAGCGTGGGCAGTGGAGGGGTCGATGACAGAGGGTTGGATGTGGAAAGTAATCACTCGGTTGAACTCACTCGTCACGCATCCAGTTATGGATATCACGCGTATCCTGTGCGGGGCGCTCCGCGGCTGAACGAGGACAGGCCCGATGGCCGCTACCGTAAGCGAAAAATTTGAGTAACGGATCTGCCATCGACATCGCGTCCAGTCTCTCAATTGGCCAGGTTTGGGGTGAAAGCGCAAGAATTGACGTCTTTGATGAAGGTCCGAGTTAAGTTATGAGAAAACTACGGCAGCAGATATAACCGCGGGCGTACGATAGGTACTGCATGCCAGCTCGAACTATGTTCGCTGAAAACTGATTGATTAATCATTAGCGTGAATGTATAGCATTGAATGAATCTGCGCACATGACACTCACCATGCACAACGTATGGAGTTTGAGAATACAGATGACGTTAAATCCGAAGAAACGGAACCCGGTTTCAATGCAGCATGTTCCGAGAGCGAGCTTTGAGGCATCGCCAACAACGAATATGTCCGGTGCGTCCCACTCAAGATCAGAGCGAAGCAGAGGAGGTATAGTGACAATTCAAAAACTTTTCTGGGAAGATGTTTTCACCCTGAGAAATGACATTTCTCTCGGTGGAATTTTATTCCCCTGGTGACCTTCTGGCACTTGATGCTAGTGCAATGAACGGGGATATCACTTCTCCAAGATATACCTGTCGGAGCATCCGGTGTTGTCATGAAGAAATATTACATCATTGCATAGTTGCAGAATAGCGCAATGGGTGGCACAGCACGGGCTACCAGTTTACATAAATACAAACGACGCGAACGCGCACCCAGCGCTGAAGATCGCGTGAAAAAATATGCCAGAAATTGGGAGACATGCCTTCGATAACAATAATGCCCAGTTTGAAGTATCACGGTCATATGCAGCACGAGATTGACCAAGTCGAATATAAGATACGACATGAGCTGTAGCCCACTGTAAAACTGCTTAGCTTTCGTATCGGATGAGTGGGCAGGTGTGGCTTCATCACCAAGATAATGCACTGTCCAACGCCGTGGCCACAACGAAACGATCTCTTGTATCTTGCGCTTTGCACTAGCTGCCGTTAGTTTAACAAAGTTTATTGATGCGTCTGGTATGGACAGATCAGCGCCGGCGGTAGCATAGCAAGCTCTCGCATCCGCATCCCCTCAGATCTAAACAGAACGTTCCAATGAAACGGTCACGGTAGCTCGAGGGGCGTTGCGTATTGTCGAAATCTACTTACTGTTCACCGACGTGGACAAAACGCTGGGAGTAATCATGATCAACGAAAGTGGGACATTCAGGAGATGATCTAACTACCAATGAACTGGTTCTTTTCCCGGTCACGGTAGTCACGAACAAACATATTCACTGGGCATTGTGAGCTGAGCGTAAGAGACGCGCGCGAGGAGAAGAGGACACACGAAAGATACAGAGAGAATGACACGACTTCGTTTCATCCAGATTCGAATTTCCACTTCGTGTCTCTTGCGCGCAATGCGGTTAATGCAATGGTTTGTAGCACTATTGTGTACAGAGCATGCGTTAACTCGAACAAGAACTATTGCGCGAAATGCAAAGTGTGTACGCCAGTAGAACGAACTCAAGTCTCAGGGTAAGAGTCTTTGATGTATCGACACAACAACCACAAACGAACCTGAATTTTGCTCATCGTGATGGACAGCGACGAAGGATCCGAGCTCTATGCCTCAGACATCGAGCATAATTATGCCAACATCCTCAAGGAAGCCGAAACTGACGGTCTGATCGACTCATACAAGCCGTCCTTTGATGTTTATTTCACGCACGCTTCCTCACGCACGCGCACATCTACCAATGTCTTTTCACAGCGCGTCGTGCCCCTTAGCCCTGAAGAGTACAATGCTGCTCTCGCACGGACCCCTGCGCATGCCTTTATGCCGAAAATTCCCTTTGATAACTCCAGTTTCAAGAGATGGGCTCGCGAGCTCGACGAGGGCTTTAATTTATTGTTCTATGGACTGGGCTCGAAGCGCAGTATCCTCAACGACTTTGCAAAACACGTCTCAAGACGTGGTCATGTCGCTGTAGTCAACGCCTTTCACCCTTCGGTGACTGTGCGCGACATGCTTGCATCCATTGCACGCGTCCCAGGCGTACAATCCACTTCCACTTCTGCTCCTTCCCTAGAGCGCGTAGCAGAGCATTTTGCAGGCTCAGACAGTTCCCATCTCTTCCTCATAGTTCATTCTCTCGACCGCTCTCCAAAACTTACACGTGCGATTGCTTCGCTCGCACTCAGCCCCCACATTCACATTGCTGCGTCTATCGACCGGCTCAACGCGCCACTTCTCTTCAGTGCGTCCCAGCTCGCAGCTCGGAAAGGTTCTGTCTTTTCTTTGGATCGCGCTACAAAAAACGTAGGATATGGCTGGCTCTGGCACGACCTAACAACTCTTGCACCATACACCTCCGAACTCGCGTTCGCTGACCGCACCTCCATTTCCGGTGCCTCAGCTTCTCGTTCACGAGTTGATGTCACCAACCCTGCTTCCGGTCCGTTGACAGAAACAGCGGCAATGCACGTCCTCGCTGCAGTGACCGCTAAAGCCAAAAAATTGTTCTCCTTGCTCGCTGCAAAGCAGCTCGAGAATGCTGATTCATCCGACGACTCAGAGGCTAACTCCGCACATAACCCTAACGATCAGCAGCATCTTGGCCTGACATATGACGCTCTCTTTACTTTGGCACGGGACGCGTTCATTGCCACGAATGATACTGCCCTCAGAGCTCTGCTTGGCGAGTTCAGGGACCACGGGCTTGTTGTTAGCGCAGCACAGCCTGGTACTAGTGGAAGTGAGGTGTTGTGGATACCTTTGAGGAAGGAGAGGCTGTCGAAGCTGGTTGGAACCCTCGATGGGGCCAAAACATGATCGCGTGAGCTCACTGTGATGAGTCTGGATGTTGATATAGAATACCGCTATGAAACCGGTAGATCGACTTCCCTCGGCGATCTATTGTACCGAAAATTATCAATCTTGATATTGCACACAGCTGCGAGTGCTGGATGTTATTATTGATGGAAGCGAGGATGATGATCGAAATAGAGTTGATTTTCACCAAGGAGAGACATAAATATGGAAGTAATCGGACCAAAATATGAATCCGGAATTTCCTCGGAAGTACAGGCGCTCACATCATACGACTAAACCATTTACTGCGCGTTCATCGTGCTCAAACCTTTCCAGAATGTCGACGGCAACGAAAACCAAGTCGGAGCCTGTGGCAGACTTGAACCCGCGCACGACGTCCTATGAGTTTCTGGGCCCACCGGGTGCCTTTCTCATCTCATTCGGCGTCCCTTTCATGACATATCTCCTCTACTTCGGTTGCTCAGAAGAGTCTGGCGGCTGCCCTCCTTCTTTACAATCTGTTCCAGACCGGTTCGTAGCAGCGTTGAGTGACAAGACCTTTTGGGCTAGTCTGTGGGATACCGAGGCCAGTTTGATTTACTTGGTATGGTACGCATTTTGTGTTGTTGCATGGGCGGTGCTCCCCGGAGATTGGATTGAAGGAGTGACTATGCGTACTGGGGAAAAGAAGAAGTACAAAATAAATGGTTCGTGTTGAAACACAGTCGCTAGAATTGGTACTGACGCTGTACTCCTACAGCCTTTTCAACATTCCTCCTTGCAATGGGCATTTCTTGTGGCTATATCCTTCGCAACGGCCCCGAATCTTTTACTTTCATCTACAAAAAATGGATTGGATTTGTCACTGCTTCGCTCGTTATGTCCTTGGTGCAGGCCTTCTATGTGTACGCAAGCTCATTGCGCTCGGGCGCTCTCCTCGCGCTTGGCGGCAACTCGGGAAATTTCATTTACGACGTGCGTTTCCAGTTTGCTTGCTAGTGATCGCCGCTTAGGTAGTTGCCTATTCAGTGGTATATTGGCCGCGAGTTGAACCCCTCCATCGGTTCCTTTGACATCAAGTCCTTCAATGAGCTCCGCCCCGGCCTCATCCTCTGGGTGCTGGTGAACGTAAGCATGGTTTGCGAGCAAGCTGTGCTCCGTGGGGGTTTCACGAACGTGACCGACTCGATGTGGCTTGTACTCGCATTCCAGACCTGGTATGTCGCTGATGGACTATATAACGAGGTTTGTCTCCTCATTCTATGTGATTTTTCGAATTTGCACTAATAAAATGTGCAGCCCGCCATTTTCACGACCATGGACATCACAACCGACGGTTTTGGGTTCATGCTTGCTGTGGGCGACCTCACTTGGGTGCCTTTCGTGTACTCGCTGCAGGCACGCTACCTTGTGTTCAAGCAAGTGGAGCTTGGGCCCCTTTGTACCGCTGGAATACTTGGTCTTAACCTCCTTGGATATTATATTTTCCGTGATGCTAATGGAGAGAAGAATGATTTCAGAAATGGAAGGAATCCCAAGAGTGAATTCTTTTCTTCTCTTCATAGACGTCTTCGTCGGTATTAATGTGCTGTTTTCTAGACTTGAAGTACTTTACGACGTCCACGGGCTCGAAGCTTCTCACTTCGGGGTGGTGGGGCCGATCAAGGCATCCGAACTACTTGTGAGTTCTCTTTCTTCTTTGCTTCTGAGAGATCTGATTCGTATTGTACAGCGGTGACTTGTTGATGGCACTTGCATGGTCACTTCCTACTGGGTTCGACACACCAATTACATACTTCTATGTTGTGTACTTCGCGGTGCTGCTCATCCACAGGCAACGCCGTGACGATGAAAATTGTGAGAAGAAGTGAGTGTTTTGTTCCTTCTGCTATGATCGATGGGTGCTGACTGGTTGACATCAGGTACGGTAAGGACTGGGAGACGTACATGAAGCTGGTACCCTGCCGTATTATTCCATACGTTTACTAGGGACGAGATCTGGATATGCTGACTCCACAGAGGAGAGGTCGCGGCAACGTCAATGTATTGTGTTATGCTGACTAGGAACAATGCAGATATTCCCCGATTCCACGTAGTGAGGGATTTCTCGGACAGATGAAGTCTTTTTTGTGAAACATTAACCTTCCTATCATGTCAACTAAGTCTATGGAGTGTCTCACTCAAAATCTTGCGTTGTTAAACCTCGACAAGGAAACTACTGTAAGTGGCTGAGCGTCTCACTCACAAACTCGGGCGCTTTTATGCTATGCATACCGTCACAATGATGCATGCAAAGGCTGGCAGCGTCGGACCTGCCTTTATTGATGGTTATAATGCAGCTATGGCGGAGGGAAGTTCCAGTGACTACTAACCCCACGACACTCCTGATGACGTCCGCGAAGAATTCTACACCACGCACGTTTGAGATGATCTATGCAGCGGCGGAAAACAATGATGCCCCGCCATTCGACAGTACGTTTGTTGTACCTTGTTCCTGTTTCTCATTGGGGCTAACGAATTTGCTGTCAGGTGGTTGATGGTGGGGATCTCGGTAATGATTGCCGTCCCAACCATGTGGAGGCAAGAAGTCGCCCGGCAGCCAAAGTTTGAGAAGATTCCTGCAAGGAGTGGTCTTCAACTTCAGAGCCCCATTTGACCCCTCCCATTTAGGATCGAAACTTTCCATGCAGAATATGCCTACCCACGTGATGTTCCCTATGCTCAAAGCAATGTACTATTGTGACAAACAGAGTGACTACCCACTTGCAAGTCGTGCAACCGTCTGCAGTGTATCCTACGAATGCTGCAAAATTCATGTCCCTGTTACTTGGATGCATCAAGATATGACGTCTGCACTTGTCGGTCTAAATGCATCTCTTCCACATCAGAAATCGGAGACGGACCGAATCTTACATTTCAATTGGTCGAGCAGATGTTCATGGCCTCGATTCGATGCATGCACTTGTTATCAATGCCTTCGCGCAATTAAAACTGTAAAGTCGGGTTCAGGTTAGTCTCCCGTAGTCAAACCCTATCAGAATGAAAACAGTCGTTCCTTCTGTATTAGGGGTTCAGATGGGTTTTCCCTGTGTGTGGACACGACCACTTGACACCAGGTGTGTAGATAGACACACAGGAAGTTGGTAACCTCTGGTATCATTGCATATTACGTCTATAAATTACGATGTCATGTGAGCCTCGTTCCATGGATCCGACATGCACCACTCATAAATCACTGCTACTTAACCCCATGGAGGATGTCACGATGACCAGGGCAAATCGATAATCCCAAACCGAAGGAGCAGATGTGCTCCTTTGTGCCGATGGTCGGCTCATCATAGTACATAGATCATAGGAAGGATATTATCTTAAGAATAACTTGGCAGTACCTCGTGGTAGGCTAGTGGCTACGGACCACGTTGGCCAATTGTCTATGAGCTCAGATGACCGGTACCTCCCGTTCATGTCGGCGTGCACAGCAAGTTATTAGTGCTGTAACAAAAGACGAATTGCTTACCGCCGCGGAAGATTGGAACTACTAGAAGGATGCGGCACCACAATTTCAAATTGAGAGATGAGTTCGAGCCTCGAGACTGCAAGATCACTTGGTAGTTAATATTAGTTGCGGTGCAAGTTTCAAGCTTGAGGGAGTAGCTACAGTACTAGCCTTAGACCTTGGTCAACAGAGGTTCTCGTTCACTTTGACTCGTCTCCAGATCACAATTTACCTGTAGAATTATCATCCAAGCGGGGAGTGCCAGCGAGGTACACTTTGTTATAACGAGTAACCAACCTAGTCCAACTTGCCGGTACCTTAGAGTATATTATTATTGAGTAACGATCTAAGTATCCTGTAGATTTTAGTATTACAACAACCTTGCAGGAACCACGCTAGGGCCTGCGACAGCCGCATCATGGACATGCATATTCTCAGTGACATGACTGCAGGCGTAGGCCACGATTTCGATGTCGATTTTAGTATGGGATATGCTTAATATCCACTACCATTGTATCTAGTCTATAAGCGTAAGAGTGAGCAGTGAAGCCTCTTGGTGGCTTTAAATGTATCATATAGCCGATGGTGACTTTTCTTCACGACGACTAAAAAGCGATGCGTTTGACAATTGCAAATTGCCTTGGATCAACGACGTCTACTAAACCCAAGCGCTACTAGCCTACTACCAAACGAGCGATATAGCACCGATACTAGCATCAAAACCAGTGATCCTGATCCGGGCCAGTCTGATGGCCTGTGGAATGTGCCGCCTTAATGGCTCTTAATCGTCGCAAGCTTGGCGGGTTCACAGCTATGGGGTTGTAGCTAACCAAATCTGCCCTCAATGATTCGTCACAAGCGATCATTAAGTAGAAGCGCTGCTGCACAGGGACAATCCTTGTCGCTCTGGGCCGATTACCATTCGTAAGCGGTTAAACAGCCGTACATTAGCCTATATAAGCTGTGGTGAGCTCATCCATCTCCACGCCAACTCTCTCTCCTTCCTTCGTTTCGACCTCTCCCAGGTCTGAGACAGAACAATGAAGTACAACAAAAGCTTCACGGCCATTGTAGCCGCCGCCCTGGTTCCAGGTTCGCTCGCTCAGACATGGTACGCACAGTTTCGATCTTGCACCTGGATTGCTGATCCCTAAATCTTTTCAGGTGCGGAAAAAACTATATGGCAAATCAGTCTGTGGTGCCCCCTGGCGGACAGTTTGTTTTGCCCGCCCAAAGTGTTGAACCCCTTCTGTCCTTCCGTTGTGCTCCTGTCTTCCGCCCATACCTCGAGGAGGATGCAAAGAGCGCAGCATTTGTAGTTGATACACCCATTGTTTACGACTGGATCGCCGGTGCTCAGTCCATCACACTTCCCTCCAACTCCAGCTCTTCTAGCGCCTCTACTGGCCTAGGAAGCCTCAGTGTCACCATCAAAGTGGGCTCCGTCCATACCACCGCAAACGTCCCTCTGAACGCTACCGGCGTTCAAATTCCCGTAGATATCAGCAAGCTTGAGGCTCAGAAGACTGCATACAACGTCAGCTGCTCCGCTACATACTCTGCCCCTTCGTCTTCGACGTCCCAGTCTGCAAAGAAGCAGAAATTCAAGACTAGCGCATCCCTTTTGTATCTCCCTGACACAACTACATCCGTCACGAAGACTGACTTGCGCACTGGTGCACTTTGGGTGAGGCCTGCAAATGGCACGGGTGGAGCATTTGCGCCCTTCATCCCTCAAGGATTCTACATAAATTTTGACACGTATCTGGCCAAAAATTTGACCATGATCGATCAGCTCAAAGCCGATGGGTTCGTCTTACATTCTATCACCTCTTAAGCAACTATTTAACTCTCTTTCCAGGTTTAACACTGTATGTTTCGCAATCATCTCATGCATCCCGTGCTGAACGTCTATTCCCTAGCTTCACCCAATTCCTCCTTATGACAACCTTACTATTTTCCAACAAGTCATCGACAAGACCATCAGTGCTGGCATGTACATCGTTTATGATATGCGATCGTATGTCAGATCTTGTCATCTCATCTCATGTTTATTGATATCTTTCTATTCAGGAACTACCAAAACTTGACCGCTGTCGCTCAACAAGTAAACACTTACGCTTCAATTCCCAACCTATTGAACTGGGAGACCGCGCACGAACCCGATGGCAACTCTGACCCTCAAACTGCGGCGCGGGCGACATACGACTTAATATACCAGATGGACGGTTATCACCCCATCTCTATTGTTCTGAATTGCGAAGACTACAACTTCTCTCCTTACGTCACGGGCGCCGATATCGTTCTGGAGGTGAGCCATTAATAAGATTTTCATCACTCGCATTTCTAATCCCAGGTGTAGGATGCTTACCCTATCGGAATTAACGCCACATTCTCTCCTGTGTGGCACACCGAATGCACACCGGACTTCGGTCACTGTGGTTGCGACAACTGCTCAGGCAACCTATCCGATATCAAGACGCGTATCCAGACCTACAAAGACAGACTCAACATCTTGGGCTTTGACCGCACGAAGTCCGTTTGGACCACGCCCCAGGCCTTTGGCAGTGGCGCGTAAGTCACCTTGAGTTCCCAATACGATCTGCGTTTTGACACTCTTTACAGATACTGGAACACCACTCCCACCGGGCAGCAATGGGCAGCTATGGATTTCACTTCTTTCAGCCATGGTGCTCTAGGTAAGATATGCCGATACCCCGCATATGGATAACACTGATTTGCGTTGCCAGGTTCCAAGTCCTTCCAATACCCGACTACAACCGGCAATGTCGAGACAATCGAAGGGACGGCAGGTAACCTCACTGTTCTCATCAAAAACTTTGTTCAGCCCTTCATGGTCGACCCGAACGCCACATTTGTCAGCTATGACTACCAAGGCGTGGATGCGGGTGTCTGGCACAACGGCACTGCATACTTGCTCCTCGTTTCCAACCTGGTCAATGCGTCAGTCTACGTACCATGGACGGCAATTGGATTGCCAGCTTCGACCACCAACGCAACGACGCAGGTACAGCGCATATTCTCCGTCTCGCAGAACACCAACCTCACTGGTCTGAACTTCCGACCTGGAGGCATTGGTATTTACACTGCGACGCCTTGAAATGGTTATAGAGTGAGGACTAAGGAAGTTGGAAATCAATGATCCTAATGACATTCTAATATTGGCTTATTCTTTCGATTTTAGATTACTGTTCATGATAAATATATAACGACCAATGTATATACGTCTACAATTTTCATGACATTTTGTGGGGCTTCCTCTGAATGCACGAAGACGGAACTTGCCGCTATTTGAGTTGAATACCTGGGGATGCCCGCTACAATACAAACTAGAGATGGAAATTAACCCCAGTATTCACCGCCTCAGGCACTGGGTTGATACGTACGTATCATGCTGTAGTTCGTTACGCGATAGAGAGGTTCGAGAAGATCTAGAAGTACTTACGGCCTCCCCCCTGTAGTAGTGCCTTCAGTTGGACTCAACATTGACGTGAATATATATATATATCCGTACGTATGCGTACACTAGCGTACACTGCACAAGGTCGTATTTTGAACGGACAAGATAAAAGAAAGAATGAGATCAAAGGAACGGACGTTCTGTAAGGAACCAATCATTTGTGAGTACCAAGAGCATACATAATCTGACTCAAGCTCAAGAACTTACGGCCCCCCTTGTAGCGCCTTCAGTTGGACTTGAGTTAAGTAACATTGACGTGAATTTTATATATATATCCATACGTATACGTACATTAGCGTACACTGCACAAGGCCGTATTTTGAACGGACAAGATAAAAGAAAGAATGAGATCAAAGGAGAGGACGTTCTGTAAAGAACCAATCATTTGTGAGTACCAAGAGCATACATAACCCGACTCGAGACCCGTATTATGAAGATAACAATAAACATAAAAAAAGAAATACGAAAAGGAGATGAGAAACGCGCGCGCACGGAAATGAGAGTGTCGATGAAAGTAAATTCACAATAGTGTCAGCCAGAACTGACTCAAGGCTTACCACCTACAGCTACCCAATCACAAGCGTGCATGTAATTGGAGATGAAGGTCGGCATGCGGAGCACCGTCTCACGTCGCAGCTCGCTACTGCTGCATTCCTCGCTGCACATGACAAACCTCCCCTGCCCGCCCTCCGTTCCGGTGAAAAGGCAGACCGTGGGAGGCCTATGCGCACGGAAATAGTAGATCGTGCCCGAGATGGTATCGACGAGAGTGAACATGTGGCCTTCCATAGGGTCGAATGGTGGGGCTGCGAGAGCCGCTTCGTACTGCGAAATGTGGCCTTCGCGGAACCTGGAGTCACCTCCTCTCGGTTTCGCCAAAGGCGAACCTGTAGGAGTGTAAAGGGTGCGACGAGAATCACCAATCTGACCTCCGTATAGGTAGAAGGAGGCTTGCTGGGCAGAGATGACTCCTTTCACTCCAATTAGCCATGGACAAGCAAGGACGACTCGTCCGGAGTGCCCATAGGTTGTCATGACTGGCGCGAATATCAGCAGAATGATTGAGAGGATTAGCAAGACGGCGCCGCCGGCAGCAGCTCCCTGGGAAATTGTGGCGCAACCCACTATGAAGAGGAGAAAGGCGAAATATGGCTCTGTAAGTGCCATAGCACGTCGAAAAGAGCGGCTCGTAGCGTAACCGATGGATGGGAAATCCTTCCACCTAATGACTGCCGCCCGACATCCATCTAACACAAGAGAACCATTAGATGTAATGCCGATGGCCTGTACAGTGGGCTCGATATCCCAAAGCTTGGCACCATACTCGTCTTCTTTAGTGTACCATTGATTGATCCCTGCTCTGTCTCCGGGAAACATTGAGATCATGCGATCAGCGATACGGTCGTTATCGTTCGCCATAAACAGGCGCGCGAGCGCTTGCAGCTCAGTCTCCTCGGCGTTTGGGAGAATGCGATGTTCAAAAAATCCCATGAGCGCATAGACCTTCTCTGCGCGATATCTCCCCTGGCTGTTACTCTTTCGGCGCCATATTGCTTCTGTGAGTTGGAGATTGCGGTCCAACCTCTCGAGCGGATCCTTCCCGAGGCCGAAAGAGTTGATAATCTGGGATTCTTCACCGTGGTGCTCGTATGCTAAAGAGGCGAGTTGGATGAGAGTGATGGGGGTGACCGCGTTGTTTCCAGTCTTGTATAGCAATTCGCGACTAAGGAGAACTTCTGGTAGGGTCCAGATACGGCCACCATAACCGCGCCAAGCGCTCTCACTGCTGAGAACAATAAGCGTGAAAGAGGCGAGTCTGTATACATCCGCCATGCGATACAGGTCTTCGTCCTTCTGTGCGGGATCTTCGAGTAAGCACTCGAGATCTAGCCAGTACGCATCAAGTCCCTGATTCAAAGTAGCCTCCTGCGACCGTCGTTTGATCACCTCCTCACCGCCTCCGGACGTTGTCATGTCGTAGTAGGAGTACGTGATGGCGACATAGGGTTTTCGCACCGCTACTGCCTCAACATTGACTTTTTTCCAAGTCCTCGCCTGTCTATCATATACCATGAGGAAGCGAGGGTAGAGGGCGTGGGTGATACGTCGGACGCGTCCGTTCTCTTCACCAATTCGTGACCGTAGAGAGTATTCCTTTGGTGAACGTGCAGCCCACAGTTGACCGACAAACCGCATCAAATATGGATTGTAATGAAAGGTAAACGGGCGGGGCGCTCTCCAGGATGGAAGAAGTAGCGCGGCGATATAAGCGAGCCAGACGAATAACCACATAAAGGTTTCGTTGGATGGGTTAAACATTCGTCCTGGTCAGCCACGCAGCATGCCGAGTGGATGGTGGAGCACTTGATCGAACGCCGTGTTCGATCCAGTCATTCGACGGACTGGGATTGACGGACTGCACATTGAGCCCCCTGCATTTCCCGGTAGTGGAGCTAGTGTATTGCTGGATATTTCCGTGATAAAAGGGCTTGAGCTGGCTGCTATAGCAGTGGGGTTGTTTCTGATCAGTGGGTGTCGGCACGGGATTCATTGTCTAATGGCTGAGTAATAGCAATGTTGGTCAAGGAATGTTAGATGATAAAGCCGAACGCAGAGCTTACCACGGGCAGAGGTGAAAGGCTTACCGTACCAGCTTTCTGAACGGTCTTTTAAAGCTTGCAAGAGGCGCCAAGAGACGGCTCATCAAGGTCCATGATAATATGCATCCAGACTGCCGTAGACGGATCAAGGATCTCGTAAGTCGACAAGTGCGAAAAGAAAGGAAGTCAAATTACCCATTGACTCAGGGCAGGATACTAATTAGCCCTTTACAGATTGTTCCTAAAAATATGAGAACTTGCGATGCTGAGATGGGTGGTTGCTGCCGAGCTCGACTTGCAGGATGAGAGACACTGATCTATCTTATTATTATCCATGGGAACGTCAAGGTAGTATCGTGTGGTGCTAGTATGTGGTGTCAAACAGCAAGAGTCGAAGATTTTTTGTTTCCTCCCCGGTTTGAGCTCGGGAGAGTCTGGGAGATCACCGCTCCTGAGGATCAAATTATGGTGCTGATCACGGCTTTTCAGGGTTCCTGTGTGCCAATCTCCCCAAGAGGACGAAAAATTCTTTCCTATCCATAGGCTGCCGTGCCAGTGGTATGATGCCAAGGGGGGCAGGGAGCGTCAGATGGACCCTCCCTGAGACGTGCTGAGACTGTGATAGGACCTGATAAGAGACAGGGAGGCAGGGCTGGGCTGGGCTACACCGGTAGATGCCAAGGGATATCCCGTCCAAGGCACAAGAAGACGTAGCTGACGGCATGAAACCGAACAAAAAAGCAAAACAGCACCAGAGCTGCGAGCATAAAAAATTTGATGCGTGCCACGCCACTAAGTACATTTGCGCAAACCCTGCCAATCATGATCCGATACCCTCGGGTTCAGGGATGCTGTTATTTCGGGCTCTGGCGTGTGTAATTTATATATATATGCGTACGTATACGTACACTAGCGTACACTGCACA
>NW_024538009.1:0-16052 GCF_016628075.1 Suillus paluster
CTAAGCTCGCCGTGACTACAGCGAGCAAACAGTGAAAAGTAAACTAGGGACTAGTGAGGTCAGTATCTGCCGTGTATCATCTCAAGCAGTGTCTATATCATGAAGTATCAGTGGGTAGGTGCCTTACAGTTACAGACAAATTCTGGGCGAGCGCCGAGCGCCTGAATTGAGTAATCGGACGCGGGAAGCGAAGGGGCCCCAACTCCTTTCGTGGCAGCCGAGCCTTTTCATGGACCAGCGTTATTCTCGCGTGTTCGTCATACCCTTAGCAATCTACCACCAGAACTCCCTCGAGAATTTCAACCACGTCCTAGCGAACCTTTCATAACTGGAAACTATCTTTAACGGCTACTTGCACAGCTAACACAGTATATATAGCAGACAAGATGTATTGCGGTATGAATGGTTTATATTTTGCACACGAAAACGTGGCTGAAACCTGTGTATCCTCTTCCCGGTACCGGTTCCCGCACCTGCGACTAGCCAGTTCAAAGACTACACAGGCCAGTCTCCTCGGAGAAACAATTAATCTAACCCGCGTCGATCATCCTCCAAGATTAGATGCCAAACGGAGGCAGACATTGTTCAACCTCCTGAATGCTCTAAATGAGCTCAGCCAGACTGAATCTCTTGGCCGAGGTCAACTTTCTGTCCTTTGCAAGTCTAGGCAGCTCATCGACTACTCACTCCAGATTTAGATCAGCATCCAAGCTTTGAGGATGACAGAGATGTTCGTGAGTAGGATCGTTTAACAACTGTACAATTGGCTGAACGCCGGATTAGCGACTGTTGACGAGCAACTACAGGTTGCAGGAGCAGAGGCATTTAATAAGTTTCAGAAGTTCGTTCAACATAAATGCTACAAAATTCTATTAAACTTTCCTTCAGGAGGATCAATAGTCTCGACAAAGAGGTTACTACTGTGCAACAAGCTTCGCGATTCACTAGGCTGACGCGTTTTTCACCCTGACAGCTCAGAAATTTCGCCAATGCTGCTCGACAACTCGGTAGTTCCGTCGGAATACTTTCCTCCGCATTTCGGCTACGGGAGCGTCTTGCTCAAATCCTCTTCCTTTTCCGGGATAATGCGGCAGATCTTTTTCCTCGCAAGGTCTCTCGTCAGCAGCGCGAATTTTTGGTTAATCCCAATCTGATGGATAGAAAACGCAAAGCTCGACGACGGAAGAGCATGCCAGGGCGTGTTCCAGCTAACGTAGAGGACAGTCTTGATCTTGAGAGCCTCCCAGAGCAGTTTGAGAACTTCGCTACTGCTCTCATGACCTTTTTGAAATGCCTGAACGAATTTCCGGAGTTCACCGATGAGGCTGTTAATACTTCGATAAAGTCATTTGAGGGCGATTTGAAGGTATGAATTTGCACCTCTTTTTTTTTTTTTTTTTTAACCTGTCACTTGGTTAATTTTCGGCAGTACTGGGCATGTTGTTTACAAGATTACAGAGGTAAGGCTTTCCAAGTGTCGAATGGTCGTGATTCTAAATCTCTTATACCAGGACAATTCAAATACCCTGCTGTGCAACGCTATGTGCATGACCTTACGGCCGAAATGGGAGAGCACATTGACATCATTACTGGGACGTTATCGATGTTCATCGAAGTCGGTGTGTTATCCCGTGGTCTACCCAAGCGACATTGCTCTGACGCCGTCCTAGGTGTCCCGACCATTCGTTTCGCACAGAAGCATGGTGCAGCCAATCTTTTAACGCTCTCCACCGTGGCCACGTTCTTTTCTGCCGTCACTGCGACCACCCTGCAGTTCTCCTATGCTCAAACAGGGGATATCCTGTCTGACGGAGTTAATGCGTTCTGGTTCTCCTCGCTTGTATTCAGCATTGCTGCTGCTGTTAATAGTTTGCTGGGGCTTTCATGGAAACAAGCCATGTAGTAAGTGCTTCTTGGACTTAAAGCGGGTCCCAGCTAATGTGGGCAGTCGATCACCTGGTGATCGTGTACCGTGGTGGGTACTGATATGGATTAAACGATCACCCCTAGTATTTTTGGTCATGTCTGTGGCTTGCTTTTCCGCCGGACTTGTACTATTCACGTATTCTACCAACCAGGTGAGATCCTCTGGGCTATTTTCAACTTTTTTTGTTTGTTGCTCACTGTGCACTCTAGGGCAAAGTTACATCTACAATTACGACTGTTTTTACTGCATTCACTTCATTTGGCCTAGCAGCAGTTTCAGCCTGGTTTGCCTCCGAGAGATGGACTTTTGTGCATCATCGTGGGTCGAAGTGGCTTTCTGACGTCCTGAAAGATGCTCTGCGACACTTTATGGCACTACGTCTTGTCTCGATTGTTAGTAAAGCTTTTGGCTGGGGCTCGCGATATGTGCAAAAGGGTGTTGAGGTTGCAGGACTCAAAATTAGGCGTGTTCCGTCGATGGGGACGACCACGATAGATCAAGGCGATAACCTGACAACTGGCGAGTCTGTTCACAACATGACATATCCTCTTGAACCCCCTCCTCCGCTATCATCCATCCGACAATCCATGGACTCACACTCACAATTTAGTGCCGAGGGATCTTCACATCCCAACTTGGAGTTACCAACCACCACCTTCAGCAGCATGTCAAACTCTCCCATTACGCCTCGAGACCGTCTAACAAGTGCTATTCGGTCAGTCATGATGCTCCAATCTGCAACGTCTTCTCCTAGCAACCCATTTTCTTCTCCCGCGCGGAAACGAACGACCTCGTCCGTGTTCACGGGTTCGGATATATCGAGAGGGAAGTCTGAGATAGGTGTCACCGCGACATTTAGAGGGTCCAAAGTCGCTTCCCTCATACCGAAGCTCAAGAGCTTAGAAGCAACGCAAGATTTGACTGCGCACTCAGCACTCGTCAGACATTTACAGTTCTCACCTAATGGGAAGTTTTTAGCTACTTCAAGGTATGGTCTCTCAGCACGAGGAGTATGTGAATATTGATGTTTTCTCCACAGCTGGGATCGGACGTCCATCATCTTCCGCATCGGGGTATGTGGTACTAGTGGTAGATCGAAGCGTGGTAATAACATTTCTGCAGGAACCTTGTGTTGCCCATCGCGTCCTTGCGCATGCTTCTGGCTTTGTCGGTCAAGTTGCTTGGTGCGCTATTGTGGCTTCGTGTTTATGGTTTGCTGACGTCTTCACAAGGTCCCCGGCTGGTGTGCTTCTCCTCACAAGACTGAATCGGGCTATTAAAATTTGGACGGAGGTGTGTTGAAGGGGAGAGAAAAGTAGCACCGTACTGAGTTGTGCGTTATTTGTAGGATGGAGTGTGCCGAAAGACTATTGAACGACACCACCATGTCCAGTCAATTGCGTGGTTTCCTGGAGGGGAAGGTGAGGCCCCGATTGACACCCACGGATGTGATACCGACAACTCATCTTCTATAGCATTTCTATCCGTTGAGGGTAGCGAAGTAGTCAAATTGGTGAGCAGTTATCGCGCGCCTCTTTATGACGTACTCACGCCTCTTTACAGGATCTTAACGGCAATGTGTGTGCATCAAGGTCAATTTTGAAATGCCACTGAAATCTCTGGTCCCTCAGGTCCTCGACACGTATCACTTCAATCGGGTGTTCATTCATGATGTGGCTATCACTCCCGATCTACAGCGGTTGTTGGGCGTCGGGCCGATCCTATATTCTCCCGGTGGACTGCATCCTAGCAAGTCCCGGGTAGAAAAACAGCTTTTGGGTGAGTACGCCATTGTTATTCGCGAGTTCTGACCTCTAATCTCTTCTAGTTTACAATGTCGAGACGAAGGTTATCGAAAAGTGAGATTGACATGATGCTTGCAAGGCATGTCTTGACGAGTTGTTACAGCCAGACCCCAGTGCTCAATGATGTTCGGGATATAACGCTGGCTAAGAATGGACAAGTAGCTCTGGTATCTTATGAGAACAAGGTCTGTCGATGTATTGCCGATTAGGCCATCTTACTTAGTTTCTCTCGTGGATACATCCAGGCACCTCCCCAGCTGTGGAAGTTAGAAATGGTCAAGGATCAGGCGCGACTCACTCTGCGTCATACTTACATGCCCAAGATGCCAGTTGACTTCGCAGGACCGAGCTATTTCGGGGGCAAGGACGACCAGCTTGTGCTTTGTGCCGGAAAGGGTGCGCTATTTCCGATTCCCCTCAAGTCCTATTATTGAAAAAGCATTGAACAGCTGGTGATATACATATTTGGGACCGCGACTCGGCGGTGCTTCTTCATCATGTCCGTGCTCAAGCCCTAGGCGGGGACCTGACGTGTATCGCATGGAACCACGCTTCGGACAACCCATTCATGTTTGCTACGGGAAGCCACGATGGCGCGGTCAGGTTGTGGACGACGGCGAATGACTATCGCCATCTCACTACAGTAACTGCACATTCCACACCGCATTCTATTACCCCTCGCTCGCCTTCACCTGTCGACAACGGTACTCGGATGAATAGCGCCGGCATTCAGTTGGGCGAATATACCTCAGAGCCATTAACGCTCACGCCCGTGGAAGATAGCGGCCAGCGAGATAGATTTGTTACCTTTGCACCATCACATACCTAAATTCAAGTCATATCCGTGTACAAATACACATATTCATCTACATACACATATTCATCTGCATACACATTTAGTTTCCCGTAGGCGTAACCAATGTATCAGTCGTTCCTTCCGTATCATCCTGCTTTGTTTTTCTGGTGACTGCTGGACATTGTCCCGAGTGTCCTTCACAAAGAGGTGGCTGTGCGTTTGATTTATCAGCGGACTCCGAATGTATGCATTCCTCATCGTCCTGTGCCGTGTGCTCAAGTATGGAGGCCGAGTACTCTATGGTAGACAGCGTTGATCCTCAACGCGAAAACTACTCACAGAAAGAGGCCCGCAGCGGACAGCGGGACAGGGACACTCCTTCATTACCTGCATCTACTACTCGCTGCATGATTATGATACCTGAGCTTCGGTGGAAAATATTCCGGTTGGTCCACGACTTTTCTCCGGGACATAAGACCTTCCTGGCGCTTGCTCTGACATGCAAGTCATTTACTGAACCTGCGCTGGACCTTTTGTGGGAAAACCTGAATGATGGGCTTGCACCACTTATCAGATGTCTCCCGCAAAGTCTATGGAAAAAGGCCGAACGAAAACTGGTCAGTCCAGCTCTGGCTCACGCCCGAGAGTATTCCAATTCATTCATTTGCTAGGAATTTCAAAGAGCCATGACCTTCGATGACTGGTCTATATTTTGCAAATACAACCACCGTGTCCGCTCACTACATACAAGACCCTATGCGGCGATTCGGCTGGATATCGAGATTTGGCGTACCCTCAGCTGCCCTCCCTTCTCCCTTCCCTTACTCCCCAACTTGATGTCTCTTACTTGGAATGAGACCACCAGCGAGACATTCCTATATGCCTCGTTGTTTGCGACCCCAAAATTGACAACATTCCGTATCACATCGTCAACGATTACCTTTGGTCCATCCGAACAATCTGTCTTGTCGTGTATCTCAATGCTGTGCCCTTCTGTCTCGCACTGCAGTTTTCATTCATTCGGAGAATCAAGCCTAGGAGACACATCGACTGCGCTGCAAAGCTGGTCTCATCTAAAATCAGTTAGAACTAGAAGGATTTCTGAGGCTGCCATACTACACCTCTCCACTCTGCCTTCGCTCCGAGTTCTGCAATTCAAATTACCTCTAATGCCTATATCTGCAAATACCCAAAAGCTCCTGCAGCGTCCTGTGTTCTGTGCGTTACAAGAACTGGACATAACATGTGAAGGGAGTCCAGCACTCTTAGGCACTTTTTTCGAGAAGCTCTCCATTGCCCCAAAAGTAATAACCTGTGATATCACTCGTGGAGTGGATTCCACACCAGCCCTGCCGGCTTGATTTCCCGTTTATCTGATACATGTGCGCGCAGCTCACTGGAGCAGGTCCAGTTCAACATTATTGATCTACTTGCGGATCACAACACTTCATTCGGAGCGGCAGCCTTTCGACCGCTCTTCACCTTCCGGAACCTTCGCAAGCTCCAATTCAACGCATGCTGTAATGTGCAGTTGAACGACACCATCCTTTTGCAGATGGCGAAGGCCTGGCCCCTCCTGGAAGACTTATACTTCAATGCATACCACAATTTGAGTCATAATGTCACCCCACATGCCTTCGTCTCGCTGTTGCAACATTGCCCACGTCTAGTCTCGGTTGCCGTTTTCATAAACTGGTCGACAATAGATGGACGTGACATACCCCCTGCCATTCCTTACCAGGGATTTCCACACAATGCACTATCGACGGCATTCTTTGGTAGTCCAAGGATTCGTCATCCAACAAGGATTGCCGCTTTCATTTCAGCCATCGCACCTAATGTGGAATCAACTGCGGCATGGGACCCTGATTTCTACGGGGAGCATCCAGACTTCGAAAAATACTCTACCAGGTGGAAGCTCGTGCAGCGTTTGATCAAGTCTTTCTCCATGGTCCGTCAGCAGGAAAGGGGAACGAAGTTGAATACATGTACAGGGGCTGATGAAGTCGAGGTTGGTGGCGATGTTGATGGGGGTGGTGAGGGTGAGGAAGAAGATAGTGGAAGCGAGGGCGGATATCACTCTGACCAAGCCTCATCAAACTCGGGGGAGGAATGATTCAAAGCGCGGACAATAGTAACGTTCTGAATTCTCCTCGGTGCTTTGCGCCCGTTCATCAAATTGTTTCTCAATCATGCCACTTCAGGTCTTCGTAAGTGGCATAGTTTATACCAGTTTGCACTTTGTACGAGCATCGGAAACCAAGGCTTATAGCATACCAAGAGCAGGACTCTGCTAATTGCAATATGACCTTTGCAGTGTGCACCATCACATGCCTAAACTCACCTGTGTACAATACGCATATCTATATGATCCACACACACGTTTAATCTTCTGTAGCAGACACAATAGAATCAAGGCGTGCGCGTTTCTTATTTGCGTTGGAGGCAAGTCAGAGTTTCAACGTTGAAATATGATATCCTGATGTTGTTTAGATTTTTCTCCTGATAGTGCCGCACAGAGGTGGCTGTGCGGCTGATCATCGATCATCGATCATCTTGCGCTCGCTGCTAAGTGCCGCTGCCGCAATTATGGAGGCCGAGTATTCTGCAGATAGCGTTGGTTCTCACCAGGAAACCCACTCACATCAAGAGGCCCACAGCGGACAGAAAAACAGCGACGTTCCGACTTCGTTGCCTGCGTGTACTCGCTGTATGATTGGGATACCTGAGCTTCGGTGGAAAATATTCCAGCTGGTCTGTGCCAATAGCTATACCGACATGGCTTGGATGGAGCTCTCCGCGAGAAATAAGACACTCCTGGCGCTTGCCTTGACGTGCAAGTCATTCACTGAACCTGCACTGGACCTTTTGTGGCAATACCTGCGTGGACTTGCACCACTCATCAGATGTCTCCCGCAAAGCCTATGGAAAATGAACGCACAAAAATTGGTCAGTAAAGCTTTGGCCTATACTGGATAGTGTTCTAATTCATTCTATTTGCCAGGAATTTCAAAGAACCATGACCTTGGATGACTGGTCTATTTTTTGCAAATACAACCACCGTGTCCGTTCACTCAACAGAGCAGTTCATGAGGTCGGTACCGAAACCTGGCGTACCCTCAGCTGTCCTCCTTTCTCCCCTCCCTTACTCCCCAACTTGACGTCTCTTGATTGGTATGAGACTACCAGTGAGACATTTCCATATGTCTGGTTGTTTGTGACCCCAAAATTGACGAAACTTAATATCTTTCCGGGTAACCTTACCTTTGGTTTATCCGAGCAGTCCATCTTGTCGTCTATTTCAATGCTGTGTCCTTCTGTCTCGCATTTCAGTTTTCATTCATTTGGATCACTAGAACTAGAAGACACATCGACCGCATTGCAATGCTGGTCTCATCTACACTCGGTGACAACTGGAAGATTGTCTGAGGCGGCCATACTACACCTGTCCAATCTGCCTTCACTCCGAGTTTTGAAATTCACGTTACCTTCAACACCTATATCTCCGAATACACAAAGGCTCCTGCAGCATCATGGGTTTTGTGCAATACAAGAACTGGAGATAACATGTGAAGGGGATCTGGCGCTCTTATACACTTTTCTCGAGAAGCTCTCAATTGCTCCGAAAGTACTATCCTATGTCATCACTATTCACGACGTGGATTTCACACTGGTCCCACCGGCTTTTATTTCCCGTTTATCCGATCCATGTGCGCACAGCTCACTGGAAGAAGTGTGGCTCTACATCACTGATTGGAGCACGGACCACCATGCTTCAATCGGAGCCGCAACCTTTCAGCCACTCTTCGCCTTCCGCAATCTTCGGAAGCTCTCCTTCCAAGCGTACTGTGGTGTGCGATTGGATGATGCTGTCCTTTTGCAGATGGCTAAGGCGTGGCCCCTCCTGGAAGACTTATCCTTCGATGCATACCACAATTTGAGTCATGATGTCACCCCACATGCCTTCGTCTCACTGTTGCAACATTGCTCACGTCTAGTCTCGGTTGCCGTTTTCATAAACTGGTCGACGATAGATGGACGTGACATACCCCCTACCGTTCCTTACCAGGGATTTTCACACAATGCACTATCGGAGGCATATTTTGGTTGTCCAATTATTCGCCATCCAACCAGGATTGCCGCTTTCATCTCAGCCATCGCACCCAAAATGAAATCAATTGAGGCATGGGACCATTGTTTACTACGATGATCATCCAGACTTCAAAAAATACTCTACCAGGTGGAAGGTCGTGCAGCGTTTGGTCAGATCTTTCTCCATGGTCCGCGAGCAGGAGAAGGGAATGAAGATGACTGCAGGTGCAGGGGTTGATGAAGAATTTCGAGAACCATCTGTCGAGGTTGGTGGCGATGTTGATGGGGGTGGTGAGGGTGAGGAAGAAGATAGTGGAAGCGAGGGCGAATATACGCCTCATTCTGACGAACTAGACTCATCAGACTCGGGAGGAAGAATGATCCAAAACGCGGACAATACCACTCCAGATTCTCTGTGCTTTGCGCCCGTTCATCTTATTCAAGTTGTTTCTCAGTCAAGCCACTCCAGCCCTTCGCAAGTGGCATAGTGTATACCAGTTTTCATTTTGTACCAACATCGGAAACCAAAGCTTATTACATCGAGTGTAAAAACGGGAGACGCTGGCGATCAATAGCATAAGACACAGATAGGGGGGAACATTTGGTCTTTGACTCTAAGGAAGTGCCGATAAACAGGTTCTGCTGCACTTGCGAGGCCCTCGAGTACTTTGCGCCGGGCTGGGGTACATTAAGGAACCGCCCACCAGTTCACGTTTAGCGCGCCAAGCCTACCTTCGTGCTGCACATGGGCTCCGCTTTTGAGGTTGGCTCAGCCTCAGTAGCGGGATTCCGAATTGTGATCGACACAAGCGTAACATCATGCAGCACGAGCAGGGTTCAAATCGGTCCTCTATTGAGCCTAAAAATGGGTCGGTGCTGGCTGTTGCACAAAGTGTGTGTATTCGAGGCAACGTATCCATTACTTGTGGTGGAGGGCTGTCAAGCTCTGTCGAAATGAAGCGCTGATAATGCCTGCCCACAGGTAAGCAGGTCTCCGCACTGCAGGTCTTTTCGTACTAACGAGATGTATGAAAGCTAGCCATAAGCATCTGTTGTGGGTGTCATTGTTTGAGCCGTCATGAGTACAGAAAGTCATGTCATCTCCTTCACCGTTATCGGCATGAGTAGTTGTTCGCGTAGTCCTCGTCATATTCTTCATCATGACACCCGAATAGTCTGAGGCTGAGTCGGCCGGCTGCGACCCACGTCTGGCGTTCATCGCCTGGTTTCTCCTGAGGAGACATAATTAAGTATTCACAGCATATTTATATTTGAAGTCGTGACATACTTGGTTCTCAGCGCTCAGCGACCTCCGCTAGGTTAAGGTGGTTCTCTTTTCAATTGTACAAGGTGAACGACTGACCCTATGCGTTTGTTTTCGGATTGAAATATCCCGTAGACACTGTAGGTGTACGCTACATTCCACATCTCTGTTCGTTAAATTCGTTTTTAGTCTTTTTTTCTGTTGCCAACCAGGGATGTAAGACTTTTTTCAGGCACCAGGAATGTACTGGGTCTAGTATTGAGTCCGACGTCTCAGAGAGACAGAGCTTGGAATCTTGAGGGAGCCGACTCTTGTTTCTCATGGATCGGTGCGAAAACAAGAGAGACCTTAGATAACTCTTGAAAAAACGACGCGGATGTGTGAGTTGAGAGTAGAAACGCTGAGGATCGGCCCCCAGCCATGCGAAACGTCACTGTGGTGATATTAATTATACATCAATTTGTTCCGTACACCACCGTGACTGGGCCAGGATCCATGGAACATGCCTTTCTTATTTCCTAGACATTTCCTCCTGTATTCCAACCCATAAAACATGCTATCAAAACGAGTCATCGCTGCAGCTCGCAGTCGTGCTTTTCTCGCAAGCAGAAATGCCCAGTACCGTGACACTACTGTGTCGTTGTCGAAAGGATGGTACGCGTTCTCTGGCTGTTTTTTCCTGCTGGCAGCAAGAGCGATGGTGGTTACTTTCTTTTGTGTCTAGGAAAGTCGCCGACTCGCAATTGAGACGTGCACAATTCCCATTCATCTCACGTCTCCTCCAAGGTCAGTGTCAGTGTACGTATCTCAGAAAACAACGGAACATGATAATTCACACCCACTCTTACATGCAGCTGAGACCGTAAAGTGCCACAGATGGCAGAATCCATCTCCGAAGGCACTCTTCGGTCATGGTCAAAACAGGTTGGGGATAGCGTCGAAGTTGATGAGGAAGTCGCAACCATTGAGACGGATAAGGCGAGCATCTACTTATTTGCACATCTCTTGCGCGAACAAACCATTAATTTTCCATCTCGCAGATTGATGTTTCTGTTAACGCGCCCACAGCAGGGAAGATCGTGGAGCTGCTCGCAAATGAAGATGACACTGTCACAGTCGGCCAGGACCTCTTCAGAATCGAACCTGGCGAAGGTGGTGGTAGGTCTCGTGTCTTTTATGAGACATGCCATTTTTTCATATGGCTCTAGCATCCCCGCCCCTCAAGAACAGAAGACCGACCCTGAAGAACCTAAGGACCAACACTTGGGCAAGACTACGCCGGAGCCTCGCACACCTTCAGGTGCTGACAAGCAGAGTGGTGGTATCCCTCTCGAAGGACCTAAAGAGTCCAAGAAGGAGGTGAAGCAGGCCTCGAAACCGAAGGAAGATACGTCAAAAGCACCCCCGCCCGCGCCAAAGGCAGCAGGCAACCGGGGTGAGACGAGAGTAAGCATAGCATTGCTACACCTCCTTCAAGGATACTGATATACCTCTGCCCATTAGGTCAAGATGAACCGTATGCGCCTGCGCATTGCCGAGCGTCTGAAGGAGTCTCAAAACGCTGCTGCTTCACTCACGACCTTCAATGAGATCGACATGTCCTCTCTCATGGAGATGCGGAAGAAGTACAAGGATGAGGTGCTCAAGGAACATGACGTCAAGCTTGGCTTCATGAGCGCGTTTGCCCGTGCATGCGCGCTGGCACTGAAGGAGATTCCTGCTGCAAACGCGTCCATTCAGGGTGACGAGATTGTTTACCATGATTATGTCGACCTCAGCGTTGCTGTTGCGACTCCCAAGGGTTTGGTTACTCCTGTAGTGAGGAATGCCGAAGGCATGGGCTTTGTTGAAATCGAGAAGGAGATTGCCGCTCTGGGTACCAAGGCCAGAGACGGTAAGTTGACTCTCGAGGATATGGCAGGAGGCACCTTCACCATGTAAGCTTTTTTGATCTCCACCCCGAACCAAGCCTTATTTCATGCCCCTAGTTCCAATGCGGCGTCTTCGGCTCGTTGTACGGAACGCCTATCATTAACTTGCCACAGTCTGCTGTGCTCGGCATGCACGCGATCAAGGACAAGCCTGTGGTTGTGAATGGCCAGATCGTGATCCGACCCATCATGGTTGTTGCCCTCACCTACGACCACAGACTACTCGATGGTCGGGAGGCAGTTACCTTCCTAGGTTCGTACTCTTCTTGTCATTTGGTCCCATCTGACGTGTTGACGGTGTTTGCAGTGAAAGTCCGTGACTACATTGAGGATCCCCGCAAAATGCTTCTCGCATTAAACTGAGCTTCCCTTGGTTGATTTGTTCGCAATAGACTTGCACTTAAGTGCCCTTGTTCTTATAAGTTACAGTAATTTTCGCAATCAGTATTTTCAATGATAAATCCCGTATTGTTCCCCTCAAGTTGAAGCCATATTGTCCTGGTCCTTGGAAGCTAAAGTTAACTTCGCGGAAATGACACATCTACGCGTGATTTTTCTAATCATTTGCGTTCCTCGAACCATGTCAATATCCGGCTTCGTTGTCGAGGCAAAATCAATCTGTGAAGTCTCCTATGTATGTCGGTTGTGGTTCAACGTTCAACGTTCAGCGCCCAGCTGTGAAACCTCCAGGCTCCGCAAGCCGCGTGCTCACATCGTTTAGAGATCCCAAGATAGGCACAGTGTGCTTCCCAACAAAGACCTAGAAATCGCCAGCGCGTGCTTATGAATAACATGAAATACGAAAAACTACACTACGTGTCTGAGCGTGCAAAAATGAAATAAATCAGATAACGACGAATCCATCGACACGTCCGACCAGCAGACGTCACGGTACGACCTCCTTTTCCTTCCCCTTTCGGGACGGCGGCAGTACCAAGCTTGGCGAGCTTGCCATGCCTGAGGCGCTCGTGAACGATACCAGACGCCGCGTTCCTTTTAGCCCCGTTGGTGAGGAGAGGAGGGTGTTTGGTGAATGCAAAGGACTGTTTGGGACCGAGGCGTTCGAGCGTGGCGGTCTAGCAGGCGTTTCGCCCTGATTTGCTTCTGTGAGCAGGTATTCCACCCAGAGGCGGGAAAAAGACTAGAATAGAAAAGAGTCGGTGAGCTTGCGGTTACAGCAATTAAAATCGTTGTATTACCTCGGTCTCGTCTGTCTTTTCTAAATCGGCCAGCTTTTGACTTGGCGACCCGACGTTTGACGGACGTCCCCAAATGAATTGGCAGATGAAGCCGTTATCAAGGAGCGCTGGAGGCCTGCTTTTTCACGCTCTGCGTCCGTCCATGACAGAACAGATGCAAGGAGCGTGAGCATTTCAAAGCGTTTCGCATCGGCACGCGGAGTGGAAAGAAATGATAGAAGGACATTGTTGACCAGTCTCCGATCTACGTTCGTGTCGGAAGAGTTGCGCCGAAGTCTACGGAGGGCTTCCATCAGGTGCTCGTTGATGATTACGGCTGAAAAGAATATTGATATTAGGCAACCACGCGTGGTGATGAAAATAGACCTTCATGTCGCAGCTTTCCGATTAATAAATTCTTCTCCTTGACGTCTTGTTCTAGCTCTTGTGTCCGCGAGGCATTAATTTTCAGCTCATCGAGCTGGGCCTGTCTGATATTTAAGCTCGATTATCTTATCGACCACAACGCGAGGCAAACCTCCGCATTCAGAGCCCGTCGCTTGAATTCGGCTAATGACATTGTGACATCATCGAGTTGAGATCTGTAGTCCTTTACAGCTTGTGAAAGTTCGTGTTCCTTGGCTGCCAATGTTTCAGCATGCGGAAGTTGAATACATAATATTGCTCACATGCTTGGAAATCCTCTAGCACTGACTGCAAATTAGTCGCAGTCTCCTGTGCCGCAGCCAATTCGACTGACTCTCGATCTCGAGCTTCGCGTTCTGTCTCCAGATCACGCCTCAGCATCTCCAGGTTCAATCTTGCTTCATCTCCCAACATCTTCTCCTGCATTGAGGCGCGCTCCCATTCGCCGCGCTCAAGGCGACACCGCTCAAGCTCACTCAGAGTCTCCCGAAGCTCGCGTTCGCGTAAAGAGCTTTCCTGCGCATTCTCATTCAGGACCCGGCTTCTAATTGTATCTAGCTCCTTCGCATTGCGTTCTGCTTCTTCATGAGATGCGATGAGCTCGGCTTTCAAAGTCTCAATTGTGGAAACCAGATCGTCATTCTGAGCTGTAAGATGCTGGACGAGTTGTTCCCTCCTATCGAGTTCTTCCTATGCATATTTCATTAGGGCGCCAAAAATCATAGACACTCAATAGAAACATACAGCATCCTGTTGTAGTTTATTGCCTAGGCTTGTGCGCATCGTCGTGAGTTTAGCTAGTAGGTTGCGGTACTGTGCAGCAAGGTTTTCTTTCTCCTCTCTCTCGCGTTCGAGTTCTCTCTTCAGCTTCTCCATCGGTTCCAGGCCCTCCTCGTCCATGGGGACACGGGAATGGCCATTGACGCCAACTATGGGTGAAGACGTGGAACTGCGTTCACTGTCTAAGGATGAGCGACCGTCCACATTTGCGATGGCATTGAACGGAGAAAATGGTCTGGCATGAACTGGGGACCTCGAGTCATTCCTGGTAATGGCGGCGCCGTTGGAAGACATCGATCTCGTACTTGTCATTCTGTCTTCTTCACTCAGAGCAAAAGTCTAACTTCACACACCAAAAATGGAATCCCACGTGCGCTTTTATTTCCTTTGTATACTGACTTACTAGTGCCCGCTTACTTAGTAGTAAGTAAGGTTGGTTTTACCTGCTCCTTGTTCCGAGTACTTGACATCTAACTCGTTGCAATACGTCGTAGAATTTATGATGCGCCAAATAATGAGCACCAGGACACTGGTGCAGCTCCCACCAGAGCTTTTGTGTCATACACTGGCATTTCTTGACGCGTACGACCTAGTGCGGGTACGAAAGGTAAGTGAACAAATTATTCATCTTACTGTACTCACTCGCCATAGACATGCAAAGCGCTGAAAGCGATGGTCGACGATTCGGAGACGCTGCAATACGTCATCGACCTTAGCTACTTCCAAATGATTCCAGTGGGAATATCCGAAACGGACGTACCACCAGCTACACGTCGCAAACAACTCAGACAGCATGATGCTGCATGGCAACGCATTGGATACAAACAGAGGTGTACGCTCCCCTCATTCATGTCAGGTTCCATATATGAGTTTGTGGGTGGTATATATGGTTCGGTTGGGGAGGACTGCATCCACTTTGCACGACTACCATCCCCGTCTGATTCTGGTGATCTATATTATTGGAGTCAGCCTATCGACATAATGGCCTTGGCGGACTTCACTTTCTGTGCTGCGCAAGATCTACTTATTGTTGTGACATATTCACCGGATGTGTGAGTGTCTGCATTATTTCCGCGCGGTTCATTCTCAGGCTAGACTGTGAGGGCAGTCAAAGTCGTGCATACGATATCCATTTGAGGTCGCTGACAACAAACGACGCTCACCCCGACGCAGCGCGACCATTTTTGAAAGCACTCGACAATGCTGATATTGGCCGCCGAATATCTGGTCCCAGTGGTCATGTGAAGGTCCAAATCATCAGGAACTACATCAATATGCTATGTCGGAATGTTATCGGAAACGTGCCCAATGTCGTAGACTGTGTGCAAATGTGGGACTGGAAATCCCCGAACGAATACCAGGTAAATCACCTTCGCAAGTCAACTCGGCTAGAAACTAAATGACGCCACAGTTCATTCTTTTGTTTGACGACGGTATCGACGACTGCTCCTTCATTGCGGAGGATAAGTTCCTCGTCATTGTTGACTCCAAGACCATGGAAATATATCCATTGCTGACAAGTCAAAGCCCCCACAATGCACCGCGGAACCTCCTTTCCTCCCCCATTTCCTTCTCTCATGGGTGACTTTTCATATTACGTCTGCGTTTACGAGCGAAAATCCCCACTCCTGGTTCCATATTTCCCTATTCTCGAAAGTTCCACAGCAACCTTTCCATGGCTCATTTCATCCGAGTACGGCACGATCAACTCATAGGCATCGTTGTTCGCATCGCTCGGAACACGAATCCAAGAGACTCGCACCTCTATCGTTTCTTCACCCGTGTAGTGCCATTCTGGAACTCGAAGGTTTATTTTCCAGGACTTATGGCCAATCAACCTCGGGTGGTCCCAA